>NC_135497.1:208358912-208438912 GCF_052857255.1 Amblyomma americanum | reverse complement strand
GAACACGGAGGTTCGTTAATGAACAACCGTTTCGCCGCGCGTTTAATGATGAAAGGCAGGTTGCTCTTGCAAGGAGGTTTTAGAAATTCGTTGGGGAAGTGATACGTACACTGACAAGCCAGGCATTCTTGGTGCTTTCTTCAACTATTATATTCGGCTCTTTAATGGTAGTAATAACCTGATCTGTGGATACAATTTCAGTCACTCAAAAGAAGCATTTCCTCGTCTTGAATATGAGCAGCGCGCAGTCATTCAGAGATCTGTTACTTTAGATGAGGTCAAATCGGTCATTTCTTTTCTACAGAGTCCGAAGTCCCCTGGCCCTGACGGTCTCAGCAGTGAGTACTATAAAGCGTTTAGGCCTCGTTTGGCGCCTGCCTTGTTGGAAGTTTTCAGTGAGGCTTATGACATAGACTTTTTGCCTCCTACGTTCTACACTGGACACACCGTACTAATCCCGAAAAGCAAAGACGCAGATCGGTTGAAAACTGTTGAAGGGCATCGTACGATGTTCCTATTCAACGTTGAAGATACTTGCGAAGGTTCTTTTTTCTCGTCTGCAGCCTCTGGCATTAGATTTATCAGGGCCGCATCAAGTGTGCGGAATCAAAGGTCGTAGTTTCGAAAACCATATCCATATCGCACGTTCCAAGCAAGAGACAGTGTCAGATGAGGTCAGCCAAGTGGATCCTATCCAGATTGATCTGGCAAAAGCTTTTGATAAGGTGCGTCAGGATTTTTGTTTTCTGTATCAGAGAGTGCAAACATTGGTGATGTTTTGCTTAAATGCATAGAAGTGTGTTAAAAAGCGGCCGCTACAAGACTAATGGTTAAACAAAAGTTAACCAAACCTATTCCCCTTAAATCAGCTGTTCGACAGGGCTGCTGCTATCGCCTTTGGTCTTCCCTTTATATCTTGAACCCCTATGTCGTAGTATCATCAAGAACACAGCAATTCGTGACTTCTCACTATCACAATGTGAAATTAAGATTTTGGCGTATGCTGATCACGTTGCCCTGTTCTGTTCTGATAAAAAGAGTGTGCTCGAGGTTTTGCGAGTAACTAAGCAGTTTTTTTATATGTTGGGTGCGTCTCTTAACCTTGATAAATAAAATGGGATCTCGGTAGGTCACTGGAGTACAAAATCAATCTTTTTTTGGCGGCATAAGGCTGTACTTTGAAGACTTACAGTATTTGGGGGTTTCCTTGCATCAGTATTGTAATAGTGGGCCGCACTGGAATTCGCGGATCTCGTTAGTTAGGCGACAAACACAGGCTTGGTTGGGCAGGCAGCTGTCTCTATTTGCACGAGCACAAGTTTGCAATATATTATTGGTTTCGACGCTTATCTATGTCATGCAGGCGTTGCCTTGTGCAAGGAAAAAACTACAGGCAATGCATAGAAATTTTGCGACTTTTGTGTGGCGCTCTCAATGGGAGCCCCTGCGTCGATACAACTTGTTTCTCCCTCTGGAGGGTGCTGGAGCTGGTCTTCAGCATTTCTTTGTTCATCAGCTTGTTTCAAGGTTTTCAATTTCTTAAAACAGCAAACCATCCCTTCCTCCTAGCTGTGTTTAAAAGACAATTAAGTGCTCATTTGCCTATTCTGTTTTTGCCCACTGGTCATGGGAGTTTGTGGAGTTTTCGTAAAGTCGCATGTTACATTTCCTCACTGTACGGTTTTCCTTGAAATTTCTGCACAGTCAACAGATGACAAAAGTTCTGACTGAGGCGTTGTTTCCTCTACAGATCTATTGGCAGCCTTTACCTCTCCTTTCTAGATAACAGTGCGTTGCGTTGTTTCCTCTACAGATGTGTGGGCAGCCTTACCTCTCCTTTCTAGACAACAGTGTATTATACCGGATGCAACGGATGTTTGTCCAATCGGTCGCAATTACTTTCTTTTTAAACTTCACACGTCAACCTTACCTGTCAAAACATGGCTTCATGAAAAAGGGGATTTTTGTGCCATGGACTGTGAACTGGCGCTTGTGTCAGCAGCCAGAAACTATTGACCATTGCTGTGTGTTTTGCCGTGATGGTGGCAGTGGTTTTATTAAAAATAATAGTAAAAAGGAAGGAAAAGATTTTGCTAGCCCCGGCATCTGCCATCGATACAGAAACACCTGAGCTGGGGCAGCGGAAATAAAGGATAGCAGGCAGAATGGAGAAATGAAATGAAAGAGGTGAGGAGACAGGGGCCGTGATGCCGTGTTTTTTTTTTTGGGGGGGGGGGGGGGCATTTTTCAACGGACTCTGAAAAGGGACATTGAGATTACTCCCTTTACTATAACATTTCTGCCTACAATGAAAGGTTCGGAAGTTCTATATAATCTTTTAGTGCTATTGGTGCTGTTTAGTCTGTGAAAGAGTGGCAAGAGAGATCGCCGCGCAGAGCAGCCACGTTCATCGAAGTCTCTGTTCAGAGAGCAGTGTGCTATGGTGCGGGGGGGTATATGCTGGGCAGGATCAACCTCCTGCTTGGAAGCCTTTACTCGATGCGTGTGTATGTGTGTCTCCCAGACTTTCGATGTGCGGGCAAAGTGAGAGCAGGGTGCTGGTGTGATTGTGTATGACGAGCTGCGGGATGCGATCTGGTAAGTTGGGCTTGAAGTCTGTGGGGGTGGGTGTACTTCCGTGGAATAAACATAAAGAAAACCCTTTGTGGCGTATGCGTTGCGTGCTCGCCTGGCCCACAGAGGGCCTGGGTTCGAGCCGCACTGCGGGCGAATTTCGTTCCTCGAATGGTCATTTCCATGCGGACACGCTCTGGCGCCATGCTCTGCCGACAGGTCTTGTACGCGCTACTCATGAGACAAGAAAAGTTTAGCATTAAAACCTAAGGAGCAGTGGAATGCCAGTGATTCACACGTGCCACGTTGCATGTGAGCCACTGTCCAATATTAGTGGCCAAAAGAAAAGCTTGCTTTTCTTGCCGCGAATAGCTCGCCCGCTTAAAAAAGGCATTCGCAAGCGGCGCCACCAGCACGCTGGAAACGCATCTGCACTGTTTGCATTTATTTCGTCCCGGTCCGACTACTGAGGATACACCACAAGCGTACCTCCGTTCGTTTCCGTCGTTTCCGTCCGCGCGTGAAAAGCCTAAATAAATACTTGTTCATAATCGAAACTCGCTTCAGATTTTTCTAAATTGACTGTACACTGGAATAACTGGCGCCACAGTTTTTATGTGACCAACAGGCTAGTGATATACCAAAGTTTCAAATCATGCTATAAAGTTTTTATTTCAATGTCCGTGAAAGATACTTCGGTGAGGTCTGAATTGGTTCAGTACGGTAATGCGGACATTATTTACTTGATGAAGTGCAATTAAAGGATGATTAGTTAACTGAAATGAGCTATTCAACTTGCTTAATTTATTTTTGCTTTTGGGTGCAATATTTTTGAAAGCGTGAGCATCGAAGGTAAGTTCAATTTTTTAAATGTAAGAATCGGCATTGCGGTTCCAGATCTCGAACATGAAAAACTCGCTTTTGAAATATCGCCAAGTGAACTTTCCTACCTTGCACATGATCAAATGGTGTCACTAGAATTTTTAAAGCGAATTTCTTTTTCAGTTTATGTGTTTTATGACGCAAGAAATGTTCTGAGGAGAAACCAAGCGCAACGACGCCATTCGATGAATGTTTATCGTGGGATAGCTTTTGCTTCGCATCTGTTTCGAGGCATATTTACGGCAATATTTCTGAGGAATTAGAGCATATAGCTCATTTGGTTTTATTTAATTCCTTCCCAATTCTTTCTTCTTTTAATTGAACTGCAAATATGATTTTGTTGCGAGCATCTACATGTTTGTAATTTTTTTCGAATCCATAGGCTTTTTGCTGCTTTCCGATAATAAAAATTTTCTAGAAAAAATATACTGCCTTAATGTGTACCATTAATTATGGGTCTATTGTAAAAAAAAGTAACATTTTGAGATATTTATGGCGAATGACAAAACATATATTCACTAGAGGTTTTGGCAGAAACAACATGCATCGATACATTTTTTTTTTGCAGCCACTAGCCATACAGTCAGTACCAGTGTCCACTTTACATTTCTTTGCTTGTCATCTAGCTTCTCTAGCTTCTTTTGTCATCTGTTCTGCATCTTCCCCAGCAGAGTGTTCGAAGATGGCCCACCACCCATATCACTACACAACAACCCAGTGATGTCCCAGATACCTTGGGATATCATTGGAGATATGAGGTGATGTTAACTCGGACCATGCTGCCATCACTGAATGTAAGCGCTAGGTCCAAGATGATAAGAGGGCGATGCGCGCTCCGAGACGGAGTGGTTAAATAATTCCTACGCATTTTGCCATTGTCCTTATAGACGCTGCTTGAAAAGCTCAGGGCAGAACTTGTTGCTGGAAAACTGACTACATAAAGTTAAGAACTAATTTGAGTGAGTATTTGTGCACCTAGCTGAGGCCAGTTCGTCATCTGGCTTTTGTGTGCATGCCATGTGGCGGCTCGTTTAGGACCATAGAACGTGACAGAAGCCACTGTCGGTAGCAAAAATGTGAAAATACGTGGCGCAAGTAGTTTTACGCAGGTTTTCTCAGTCGCTGAGCAAACTAAAAATGATATTTCCAAAATAACTGCACAGGAGTGGAAGCCTCACACGAGGTAAGTGGAAGAGATAGTAAAACGTGCCAGCAGTCAATAAAATATACATCATATTTCCTGTTGCTTTGTCTTGGTGCTGTTAAAGAAGTAGATGATATTGGAAAGAAGTCCAAGTTCTCCTTTCGCCATCGTATTTTTTTAACTGTAAATTCGAGTGAAAGCAAGCTGCAAAAAAAAAATACAGCGTGCATGTTCGCCCCCTAGGTTTTGCGTACAGGACTCTTCTCTCTTGACTTAAGGGCGGGAAGCATTTGAGTCGCTGAATAATATTCAGGAAGATTTTAGCTTTACAGTTTTACAGAAAGACAAAAATCAATTATTTTTCAATTTTAGCCTAGCTTGTGGCCTTAAAAAGTGTTCGAAGACAACTTTTTCGCGTTCGATATCTCGAGCAACGTTGATGATTCGGAAGTTTAGAAACAGGGCTCACTTTAGACGCTGGGGGCTTTCAATTTACGCGGTGTAGCCTTACGTTCTGGAATCAAGTTAATTTTAGGTAGATATTTTTCTTTTAATTGCACTGTACCACGTAAATAATGTACGTCTTCTCATACATTCCACCTGACAAACCACACTGACTTAACTTACAAAGATTTAAAAAGAAAAATCAGCCTCGAGTAAATTTAAATGCTCCGTATTAAACTCTCTGCAATTATTATCTGCCCCTTCATGCTTTCTTGGGCAACTGTGTGACTTCCGACTCGCACTGTTCTCTTTCTTTTTTTTTATGGTCACCGAGGGATGAGTTAGAGAGTATCTTAATGGGTTGAATTTGGGCCTCTTGGTTTTGCATATTGAAACTTAAGAAACCACGCAGCGCTAATATGCCTTTGTCTCAGTTTGAGCTGTGTCTTTCTCGGTATAAGCCGGCTAAAAGGTGCCAAGCGAATTTACCCCCTCCTTGTGTTTCATACAGTGCTCATTTCCTTCATTACGTAACTTGTGTGCCTCAACACGGGAGAGAAAAACTTTCCTTCTTTAGAGCAATAACGCCAAATAGAACCTAAAACCCACACCGTTCTCACTGTTTTACCTGACGCGTTACAAAGCAGCGACAGTCGAATGATAATCTGATGGATGGGCTATCACTGGGTTCCAGTCCTCCTACTGATTGTACATGAGTACTTGTGAAATTCAATAGCCGTTCGGACAATATGCCTATTAGTGGATGTTAGTGGAAATGAACTGATAAAGTAAATGTGATATTTTGGCATCGAGCGTGCTTTGTTGGCCGTGAGAAAGGGTAGTTGCAACGCTTTTAATCAGATTTTAGCGTAAACGTTTTGTGTGCATAATTGTTTAGCAAAGGAGGTAAATCATTCAGTGCCATCGTGCTAGCATGTGTACTATCAGGGGAACGTTAGCTGCCAATATAAGTCTTAGTGCGGTGCTTAGCCGGTATGATGCTGTAATTAAATGCTGTTTTACTTGCAGGGAACCCAGAGTATGATAAGCCACGGAAGCGTTTGCGAATCCCAATACGGTGTCCCATCCTGTCGCCTATAAATGACGCACAATCGCATTTGTTACTGCCTGTAGCTGGCAGAATAGGGCTACACTGAGAGGATTTGGTTAGATAAAAGCAAAAAAGTAAAGAGCTCTCATGCGATATTACATGGTTTAAATAAGGACTGGAAGCTGTGCTTCGTCCAGTAAAGGCCGGGGGGGGGGGGGGGGGCATAAACGTGTTCAAGCAGCAGCCAGGCTCCCGACTGCACCCTCCAGCGTCAGCGCCTGGACGAGCTGAAAAGGAGGAAGGAGGGGTCGAAGGCATAAAAGGCTGTTTTTGTCTAACCGACGTTCATTTTTGCAGCAAGAATCCTGGCTGCCCACAATTAGAATGAGCAGTGAGAGAGACAGATCTTTCGGTATCTGAGGCAGCATACTAAAGGGCATATTTAGTGGTTTAGGTTAAATTTTCTTAAAGTGATTATGCATCAATACCTATTAGCCGTTTAGCTAAATGGTTTCTAGAGGCTCAACTACAAGGGACTTTTTATCTCGTAGGTACAGCTCAAAAGGCTTTTATAAAGCATTTTAGTAACCGCCGCCAAGTTACTGAAGCGCCAACGGACTGAAGAGGAGAAAGCCGAAGAAAACCGCAAGAGTGCCGAGGCAGCGCGTACGATTCATTGTTGACCAGCCACGATAAGAGCGCCTGCTTTGTTGGACTGCTGAAGCACTCATAGGGATGGCGATCGAAAGGGCGCCAGGGTGCCCGTGCTTACAGCCCGTGCTTAACGTGTTCTTGGCGCCGCTATGGATCCCGTACCCTGCTTGACTTGACGCGCAAAGATCATGACACATAAGAAAAGGTGACATGCTAGTCCCCCCCAGCTAACTTGTTAGCTAATGCGATGTCTGTCGGATTTCTTCTTTTTATTATTATTCTAAAGCTGGAGCTAATGAGCCGCTTTCGCCGCGTTCACTCGTCCTCTTCTAGCACTTGTGGCTGCGTGGAGGTGGACCTGAATAGGAGCACACGGTCGCCACAGTGCTGACCAGTGGTAGGGTGAAGGAAGCGCGCAGGCTGATGGAAGAAGCTCCTAGCGAGTGTACGCTCAGCCCTCTCGCGTGTGTCATGCAGGGACGGTCATGTACGGCATGCTCCTGGAGAGCGTACAGCACTACGTGCGGCTCCAGTTCGGCGAGCCGCTGTGGGAAGCCGCGTTGGCAGAGCTGGGCCTGCACAACTTCTCCACCCACCTGGTGTACCCAGACGACTCCATGACACGGCTGGCTGACGCCTGCGCCAAGAGAGTGCCCGGTGAGCGCTGCACACGCCGTCGCTGCGCTGAACTCTCCAGTGCGCGTTCATCAATTGCGGAAAGCGCTTAGCAGCTGCCTTCATGTCAGTCACTTATGGAGCATGTAAACCTCAACTTCTCCCTCAGGATTCCGCATTGTAAGCATTCCTTCTAAGGCAGCGATGTGCGCAGCGCACCGAAACTAATATCTGGAACGCTGAGTATCATATGTCCGGCCCTACTAATTAGACAAGAAAAGCGCAATAGGGTCTCCAAAGCCACAAGTGGTGCCAGTGGTCGCATCGTAATGGACAGCTTCCAGTTCGGCGAAGGCCAAGTGAAAATTTTGTGAAATTAGGGAAATTAATTCAGCGCCCTCACCTATACGGCGTGCCCCATGGCGCCACCTTCAGCTTTGGCTCATAAAAGTTCGTTATTATTGTCACTAACAAAAATTGGCTCCGCTCCTAGACGTCCCACGTCACGTGCACAGCGTACCCGAGAACCCTGGATGATGCGGTTTCCTACTGCAGGCTGGAGCCGGGACACCTTCCTATTCTTCTTCGGTCGGTGCTTTGTGCGCTTCTTCAGTCACTACGGCTACGACAAGCTGATCCGGGCCTCTGGCCGCCACCTGCGCGACTTCCTGGCCGGCATAGACAACCTCCACCACCAGATACGGTTCAGCTACCCGCGCATGCGCAGTCCATCGCTGCAGCTACTGCAGGAGCACCGCGGCGGCGCGCTCCTGCTCTACCGTTCGTGCCGCCAGGGCCTGCACTTCTACCTAGTCGGCCAGCTGGTCCAAGTGGCCAGCACTTTCTACGGCATGCGCCTGCAGGTCAGTGCGAAAGCGGAGGCACTAGGGGATGGTTCTGTGCTTTTATTCTATCTTTGAAAACAATAGTACTCGTTGCTTGGATTCCACTGACGCCCAGTAACACACGTTTCGCATATTTCTGCAACCAGCTGTGAATTTATACTATTACAAGAAACTGAGCACAGTCCTTTAGCCATCTTAGCGCAGAAACACGATATAATTCCCTTTTTGTTTTTAAATGCGAATAAAAGAATGGCAGTTACGGCCGTTTTACGAGACTATGCTGCTCCCATGCATGAATGCCCGTAATGAAAACTCGCGGTCTCGCGTTGTGTTTTTAGGAGGCACGTGGTGTAATGACACTTTACAACAAGGAAACAGCTTAGCACGGGAAGTCACGTTAAGGCAAACAGGGCGCTGAACTTGAAACCCAACTTGAGCGTCTTGTCTGTCTGAAGCTTTCGTGCTGTTTCCTTGTTGAAAATTCACAAATCAGTCCGAGCAGGCGTATTGTGGAAGTTCAGTGACGCCTGCCACGCCTCAAGTATATATGCAAAGAGATCTGAAACCGGCGCAGCAATCCCGTGCTCCTTACTAGAGCTCCATTTGAGAAGCACACTTTTCGTAGGTGTCATCCACATTTGTTCTTCTTTGAGAGGTGGCGGAGAATTCCGTTAGGTTAACACGCGGTTACAGTGTAGCGGCGAGCTGTGAGTGACGGTTGTTCACCATGAATGGCTCGCGTTATAAGGACGTTTCCTGTTTTGTCAACCTCGTGCTTTTCTTTTGAGCGAGACGTGCTCGCAGCACCCGCTCGTAGCTATTGCAACTCCAAAGTCTATGTCCTCGTTGAGTTACCGCACCCACACATATTTATTTGGTTTGCTGCTCGGGCTACTTTCTTCTTTAGTGTATAGACCAGCACCGATCTGTTACGTAAAAAAGATGCGGTGGCGCTGCTCTCGCCGGCTGGTGCGACAGAACTAAACTTTGGGGTGAAAAGTAAGCTTAGCGCCTATGAAAATACATTGAAGGAAACGTTTTTCAAAGACCATATCTGTTTTCACAGTGCACCTACGATGTCGTCCCTTCTTGATGTACAACCAAGTTCATCCTAGAACGGATTCTGAAAGTATGAAGCGTCATTTCGAAGGCGATATAGTTTAAAACACGGCGTTAAGTGCGCATGTCGGTGACTCCCGGCTGAGGTTACGGAACGGGAGCGCGGCTCATTGAACATTAAAACACATGTAAGCAAAACTTTCAGAAATCTCTTTCTCGTTTCACAGAATACCCATGGAGGCGGCTGTTTGTGAACAGCTAGTGAGTACTTTGAAGAAGAGGGAGAGAAAGCATGCTACGTCATTTCGAAGCTATCTTTTTAATATATCACGATAAACATGTGTTGTGAAGCCAGGCATACCTCCAAAAGGCACTCTATACGCGGGGTGTTTCCCGAAATTATGCAAGCTTCTCGTGTAGTCCGACATGCTGCCGCATGCGCTACATTTTCTTACTTCCACAGCCGTTCAAACTAGACAGCCTAGACAGCATTACCTTAAAAAGCCGTTGTCAAACGGCACAGAAGGCACACGAAATAGAACCACGTTCTGTAGCAGACGACGCCGCCGACGGTACCCTCGGCCACTTCCGCCTCCGGCGTCCGCCAGCGCCGCCTGTGTGTGTAATCACGGTGTTAAGTCGTCTGCTAGCTGCAATGCGTGGTTCGTTTATCGTGCTGTTTGAGGTATGTCGTCAATGTAAACCTTGCCACCGATTGAACGGCAGTGTTTGCGAAAGAATGTAGCGTGCGCGGCAGAAATGTCAGCCTACATGAGAAGCTTGCGCGATTTGGGGAAATATTCAGCCGATAGAGCGCCTTTTGAGGGTATGTCCGCCTTCACAACACACACTTATCGTGGCGTTTTAAAAATTCAGCTTCGAAATGATAAAGCGCGCTTTGTCTCAGTCTTTTTCAAAGCACTCGCCAACTGTTAACGAAGCACCGCCACGATGGGTGCTCAGTCAAATGAGAAATATAATTTGATAAGTTTAGCTTATCAAGATACATATATATATACTTCAGAAAAAGTTTTTGCGAGTACTATTTAACATGCCTTACAATGCCCACACATCAGACTTATTTCCGAAAGCAAATATAATACCCGTGTTTAACCTTTATCATTACAAGTTAAGTCAAGCTTTCAAACGGGAGGTAAAAGAGAATTTACAGTTCCTTCATGAGTTATCTAATCTCACCAGGAACACACATTCTTACATCACAAGGTGTACGGAACAGTGGAAGGTAGTCACTCCGCGTGCCAATTATTCTACACAAAAGATATCATACACACTACCAACACCTTTAAATTTGTTTCTGAAATCAAGTCTTGATATTTATATAACTGATGTACGAGCTTTACGTCAAAACTTTGTCACTCAATCTTTCTTAAATAATTGAAGAGCGTTTTTCAGGTAATTTGTGTTTTGGCGTTTATTTTTTGCGCAAATTTCACATGTGGTCAATTGCTATGTATATCTCCTGCTCAATCGCTGTTTGCCTTGTAAAGGAGGCTGCGGGCTCTAGTCAAGTCGCTTGCCTCTAAAGCGACTTTTACTCGCAGTCTCCTCCATCACTGATGGAAATAAAGAAGTTATTATTAATATTATAATTACATGTGTTTCTGTGGGTCGCGCAGCCACCCTACACCCCCAGCGGCGGGTGACTCGCATGCACGCGTTTCGCGGTGTTTTCAAAATGTATCGCCTTCGCAAGGACGCTTCATACTTTCAGAATCTGTTCTAGGATGAATATAGTTGATCTTCATGAAGGGAGGACATCATAGGTGCACTGTAAAACTGCTTTAAAAACTTTTGCTTCCATGTATTCCTATGGGCGCTAAGCCAACTTTTCACACCCAGGCGAGTCTGTGTGCCCTTTGTAAACACGGTGTTGGTCTATGTAGAGAAGAAGCTAGCCCGAGTGACAAACTGTCGGCACAATCCCCATAACAGTGGAGCCTCTCGTGAATGCACCAGCAGCTATGGCTCAGTGGTTATGGCGCTCGGCAACTGATCCGGAGCACCCGGGTTAGAACCCGACCGCGGCGGCCGCGTCTCGATGGAGACGAAACACAAAGGCGCCCGTGTTCTCTGCGATGTCAGTGAACGTTAAAGATCCCCTGGTTGTCGAAATTATTCCGGTGCCCTCCACTACGTCACCTCTTTGTTCCTTTCTGCTCTCAATACCTCCTTTATCCTTTCCCTTGCGGTGCGGTTCAGGTGTCCGCCGAGATGCGAGAAAGATACTGCGCCATTTACTTTCCCCAAGAACCAATTTTCCAATTTTCTCTCCTGAATGTAGCGCCAGGTTTAAGAAGCCCCCTGGAATCTCTGTGCACGTGCTTTGTATACTTACATTTTTTGTCCGCACACAGCAATACGCTCGCTAATTGGGACGCGCGCTCGCGATGTGAAAGCGTCCACGGTCGGTCACTAAAGAGGAGCGGCGTTCTTCACGCAGGTGCGCGTGCTCAGCCAGCGCTGCACCCCGGATGGCTCCCAGGCACTTTTGAGGCTCAGCTTCGACAACGCCGCCTTCACACTGAACGAGCAGCGGCGCCAACGCGCCCAGGAGGGCGTCTCGCTGGCACCGGTGTCGTGGGGGTCACTGCTATGCCTCTTCCCTTTCGGTATGCTCGTGGACCGGCGCATGCGGGTTCTTTGGCTGGGACGCAGGCTGCGCATAGTGTTTGGCCAGGACGACGAGGCCGCCGCCTGTCCCGGCAGGCCGGTGCAGGAGTTGATGCGCCTGCACAGGCCCATCGTCGCCTTCACCTGGGAGAACGTGAGTGAACGCCTCACCTGCAAACTCGGAATCGCGATCGTCATGGTGCGCTTATTAGTGACCTGAAGTGTTGGAAGCTAAAACAGACCATACTCAGTGAACGAGGTGCCCCCTGCAAAGCCGCATGGTCTTCCACGTCTGCCGTTCTTGCTTTTGCGTTCTCTGCGGGCTCAGGCATGGTTTGAATGTTATCGGAAAGAAGGGATAAGAAGAACAAACGTTCAGACCTCTCGCTGCCCTTCTGAGTGGAGAGGTGACAGCTTCTCCCGCCCCCATCCTCCCTTTCCTAGTATGCCGTCTCCCAAACCCACCTGAAGGCTGCATCACAGGACCCCGAATGAATATTTTCATTGGACAGCAACTGAACATGGCACATTTTCATTCTGATTGTTGAGAAGATGATCACATAATTTCGGAAGGGTGGCACCAACAAGTTGTTTGTTTCGACAGATGTGTCAGAAACTATGGGGACGTTTAAGTCGCCTTAAAAGTGGAATGAGACAGCGTTAGATTTTACATTTCTTGCAGGTTTTGTTGCAACTTCTACGCGCGTTTAGGTCAGTTTCTTTGCGATTGTCGGTTCATCAACCGCCGTATTCGGACTGCTGGCTGCAGTAGCAGGTATCCGCTCTGCTGTTACGGTGCCGAAATTTGCATATATCTCATTTTTGTAGGTTTGATTTCGATTCTCCATCTAAGTTGCTGTCTAGAAACTAGGCTGCTTGCAACCCGCTGGACAGCTTGTGATGACGTCACAAGGTTACGTGCTTTCTCTCACCAATCATTCATTTAATTTCCACCTGTCGACGGTGGGCAGGTTGCTCACAATCCGATGGCCAGATTGCCACTTGTCACAGTGGGAAGGTTGTGATAGCATCACAAGCTCACATGACCTCCTCGACGAGTCGGGGTGCCCCACCATGGCAGGTTGTAATGATGTCACAAGGTCACTTGACTTCTCTCGACCATTTAGCGAATTTCGTGACACCGGACATCGGCGGGGTTCGGGTTTTGCATTAATAACGCCACAACTGGGACCCAGTTAAAGGGATGGTGTAGGTACAGCTAACTGCCCCGCCTTATGCACTGAGGAGGGAAAACTGGGAATTTTTGCTCCTTTCTTTTTACTCCGCATCAAGGAATGAGTATACAGTAGCAAAATATTAAGTAGCACGGGCCATAACAAAACCGGAAGTTAGCGGCAACATTTTCTGTACGCCCTTCGTTTAGCACGCGCTTTCGTTTATGTCAGCAGCGTTAATGGTATACATGCTGTTGTGACAAAACTAACACTACCAGAGCAGAGTGAAAAACACAAAGAACTTAAGAATTCCTCACAAGACACTTGGAAATTTACAATAGGAACATGAGATTCTCATTACGTGCTTTGCATTCAGAACTGTCACGTTGTAAAAATACCAGAAATTATAAGGGGAAATTCATAAAACAAGTATGGAGTGCCGCATTCGCAGGAATATAACGATGTTTTTATCCTTCAATCCGTCTGGAGTCTCCGCCTAGAAAACGCCCCGCGCTCTGTTCCGGTCATGCTACAGCTCGACCTTTTCATGTCAATTTTTTTTTTCTGACGGAGCTGCATCACCCGATAAAAAGCCTGGTATAAGGGAAACCTGCAATTTTAGACCTTTGCAAATTCTCACAGCAGGATTTAACGCACGCTTATAATGCAATAGGAAAGCTGGCGGAGGAGGTACTCAGACCTAAGAGACGCGCGCACTAGTTATTCTGCCCTCCAGGCTGTAAGCCAGAGTTTGCAGTCTACTTCTAAAGGCAGCTAAGCGCAATGAGTGGGGGCATGGAGCGACGACAAAGTGCGCACAAAAGACAGCGGAAAGGGGAGTGCTAAGCTCGTCTCTTTATTATACCGCAGTGCACAATGCGAAAGTTAGCAGAGGAGTAGAAAATAATTAAAAATTAAAGGTGCCCACGTTTTGATTGTTCCAGTATCTCTAAGACCCCATTTCATGCTGTTAAGAACTCCAGTGTGCTCGTTTCGCAAAGCGTCAATTTGTTTTATAACCAAATTGTCATTTTTTAAACTTCTGACCGTAAAAAAATGATCTAGCGGGTCCTCTGCATGCTTTTCAGGAGCGATATTTTGTTTCCTTGGCATCGCTTCATTTACAGGGTTGAAATAATTAGCAAAACCTACAAGAAAATTCTGGAATGCGAATAGACTTTCGTGTTCGGTTTAACTGCTGCAGTTGTTACGTCGTCGAACCGTCTGATAGCTCCACTGAAATCTGTTGCCACCAATAAAAAAGCTGAGTTATATCGGATGTCAGCCACGATCTTTCCGTCGACCACTGCTTCATCAAACTCCTACGACTCACCGGCCACGGTGGCTCAGTGGCTGTGGTGTTTCGTTGCTAAGCACGGGTTCGCGGGCTCGGTTCCGGCAGCACTGGCTGCATTCAGATAGAGTGAAAATGCAAAGACGATTGTGTGCTGATATTTCGGCGCACGGAAAAGAGCCCGAAGTTGGAAAAATTTATCCAGCGTCCCCCGCTACGGCGTGGCTTATAGCACACAGGGCTTCTTCGGCGCGTATAAGCTCTATTAAGCATTAACCTCGCAACAACGCCGCGATCTACTGCTGGCGCTCCTACGTGATCCGCTCAGCCTTCCAGACAGGCGTCCATTCAAGGTACGTGAACTTGTTTGTGCACTGCAAAGGAGAGGCGTGCATTGGCGATGCATGGGGATCTTGTTATTCGCAGTACCGCAATGAACATTATTTGTTTGAGGGGTATTAATGAACCGCATGAATTGGAAATTTATGGCAGCTTATTTGCTACAGTGTTTCAGTCGAGCCTTTCAGCGAAGTCTATCAAAAATTTGTTAATGTAGGGCTTGCGTAAAAAAAAGAACACCAGGCTGCGGTGGACGCAGTATTTAAACATGCAAATATAGGTAATTATGCAACATTTACTAAGCCCCTTTTTAATTAACGACGTTTGACGGTTGTTACCAATGGTGAGATCGTAGCCAAGGAGAAGATAATGCCATATACATTTTTATGACGAAGAAAGCGTTCTCTATGCAGCACTGCAACGCGAGAACATCTGGTGTTTTTTCCCGCGCGAAACGGAAGCAAAGCGCATGAGGAGTGCTCGAAGCGCAGAGCAAACGCGGCGTCTGCTGGTGACGTGTTGCAATGACTGCGGTGTCTAATAGACCTTTCTCTGTTTGCAAACAATGTGACGTCAAGAGATCACGTGGCAAGGGGGCGCGCCGATAGAAAACGGGCTTGGTTGGCAAAAGCACCCTTAAGGCGCGCTCACATTAGCGGGAAAACGCGCAACGCAGGACGTTTTCCGCGCGCCGCTTCCCGCACAAGCCGGTTTTTCTCCCGCAGACAGCCTCCTGTGCCGTCCCGCAGAGCGATGGGTCCGGTACCTATTTTTCCCGTGCCGCTGACGAGAACAGCCAATGGGCGCCGACCGTGAACCGTGACGTCGGTCCCAGGTCAGTGACCCCGTCGGCGGCGGCTGCGCGCGTCCGGCCGGCCCTCCGGCTGGCCGGGCACTCGGCGGCTGCTTTGCCAGCATGAGCATGCGACTTGAGATGGTGCAGAAGCGACGGTGCAGAAGCAGCGAACAAACAAGTATAAGCACGATTACCGTAGCCAACAGCTCATCGTTCGAACCAGCCATGCTCGAGACAAAAAGGGCGACGGGAGGAGAGCTAGCAGACGATCAAGACGACGACGCGAGAAAAGGGCGAGCTTTCCAGTCTTCTCTGGTGTCACGTGACTATTCCCTTCACTTTCTGCTCGTTCGGGTCCTCCCTCAGCGCCTCCTCTCTCTACATTCCAAGACAACCGCAGCGACAAAACGCGCGCAGTGTGAGCGTCATTCCGAGGAGCTGCGAGGCAGCGTCGACGTTGACGCTATGCCGCTGCGGGGAGCTTCCCGCTAGTGTGAGCGCGCCTTTACCAGTCCGGTCTGCCTGCTGTGCGCGCGGAGCGTCGCGAGCTGTCTGACGACGTGTACTTTCTGCCTGAAATTGTTGCATTAACTTTAGTTGAATAAGGTATAAGGTCGCGACACTTCAGTACCAGGACCTATTAGCGACTGACAACTGAAAAAAAAACGTTTTAAGTGTACAGCAAACGCGCACTTAAGAGATATTTGGTCGGCCCCTTGGTCGGCCGCTTGGTCGGCCGATTTTTCTCTCAAGTACGAAAGTTTCCACAACCTTTGTCCGTAAAGTTTCGAGACTGATTTCTTTTCTTCTCTAGAAATGATTTTTTAATTGTTTTTTTTGGGGGGGGGATTGAAAAAATCATTTCTAGAGAATAAAATAAATCAGTCTCGAAACTTTACGGACAAAGGTTGTGGAAACTTTCGTACTTGAGAGAAAAATGATTCCCCAAAACAAATTTTGGTGCGAATGTGTAGCGACATCTTTTCGGGCTAACCTGAGCTATTTATGTTAATTGCTGTGGCAGCAACTAGATGACACTACATGTAAAAGCATACGTTGTCACTAGTCTTCTGCGCATTATACTGTGAGTGAATGTGGAGAGATGGACGTTCACTTCGAGCAGCGTGTAAACACAAAATTCTGTGTGAAGCTTTGCAAGACAGCCACACAGACGTATGAGCTCCTTCGTGACGCTTACGGCAACGAGACATTACCGCGCGGGCGAGTTTTCGAGTGCCACAAGGAAGACGACACAAGAAGGGCGCCCTTCAACCTCACGGAATGAAAACAACGTGGCTCGGATTAGGGAAATTGTGCAGCAAGACCGCACCATACAGTCCGCATGCTATTAGATGCTCTAGGCATTAGTAAGACATGTCACCAAATTTTGCGCGATAACTGGGGGAAACGAAAGCTGAATGCCGGACTTGTGCCGCACTCCCTCACACAGGACCAGAAGGACACGCGGGCATCAGTGAGCGCTGATTTGCTCTCCGAAGCAGAGACGGATGCTGCATTCGTTGACAGCATCATTGCTGAAGACGAAACATGGTGTTTTCAATGCGATCCTCAAACAAAGATGCAGAGCGCCGAATGGTGGTCCACAAGCTCTCCGGCGTCGAGAAAGGTGCGGCGACAGTCATCGACAGCCATCGCAACCTAATGGCGTATTCCAAACGGCGATCCGGGGAAGCTCTCCGAATCCGCGAAGGAGTGAGATGTCTAGGGAGTCAATCAATCAATCAATCAATCAATCAATCAATCAATCAATCAATCAATCAATCAATCAATCAATCAATCAATCAATCAATCAATCAATCAATCAATCAATCAATGAGCATTTATTTCGCCAACAAAGTGTACAGGTGGTGAAAAAGGGCGGCGGAGAAAAAGCTGCAAGTTTCGCAGCTTGACAAAAGCCCCATCCGCTCCTCGAGCAGCCACAGGCTATAGTACATGTAAAACAAACGCGCATGCACACACACTGATAACAAAAGAAAAAAAAAACATGTAATCGATGCTGATCAAGAGTTACAAAAACAGAAATACCACTCAGATCTGTCATTTGTGATAACATATGTTGAACAGAAAACTGTGTCGAAATAGCACATGGTTATCAGATATGTAAATCTTGGAAGGCAGATGCATGCAGTACACAAGAGACACAGAAAAACACGATTGCGCTTGTAATTGAATATTTCATTCATTTTTGTCTAGTAAAATGTGATGCATATTACCTACAAGAATAATTTTGTTAGGCGCCGATTATTTAGTGTAAATACATCGATACCTAGTTGATCAAAGTAGTTTATTAGTTAAGGTAGAGTACAACTTGCCCATTGCCGACTGTACTCTGTGCGTGAGAATGGTATTTGCCATGGGGGTTGGTGTCTATATGGGTGCACGTAGTGGGAGCGTTTGAGGTTGGCATTTAGTAAAAATGAGTCCAGTTTTCCATGGACTGCACTTTTATAGCATCTTAGTAGCTTGTTATTATACACGTCTGCCACTTTAAGTATTTTAAGTGTCTGAAAAAATCCTTCCGTATGTTCAAGAAAATGTGCATTTTGTATGGCTCGTATTGCTTTCTTTTGTAAAATAGTCAATTTATGCAGGTTTTGGGACGTCGTATTTCCCCAAACTGACACAGTAACAGAGATGAGAATGGAAAAGAGAATAGTATATGAGTTTTTTTATGGCGACAGGAAGTGAATACCGGGTTCTGTTAAGCACGCCAACTGATTTGCGAATTTTTGTACACATAGCGTTAATATGCTCATTCCAGGACATTTCTGAGAAAATTACTCCTAAAGTTTTAACGTGTTTTTCGACTGTGATTGAGTAGGGGCCTAAAGTAATGTTTCCAGCCACTTTTGTTTGAGACCCTGCTGCACGAAAAAGAACACATTTTGTTTCAGATTCATTTAGTACTAGGTTATTCTTTACAGACCAATCTTGAAGGCTACAACACACAGAGCTTGCCTGTCTTAAAATGCTTCCCAAATCCTTTCCTTCCACGTATATGGTGCAATGGTCTGCATAGATAAAGAACTTACAGGTATTATTGATTGCTACAATATCATTTATATAATAAAGAAAAAGTACCGGGCCAAGGATGCTACCATGCGGCACACCAGATTTTATCGGTCGGTTACTCGATTTCTCTTCATGTATTTGGACAAACTGTCTGCGTCTGCTAAAAATACGACTTAAGTTTAATGGTGTCCCACGGAAACCGTAGGACTCGAGTTTACAAACAAGTAGTTTATGATTTACGCAATCAAAAGCCTTGCTGAAATCTAAAAATACACCTAGCGTCATGAGTCTTTTTTCAAAATTTTCTAGGATCATATCTTTTTGTAGCAAGAGAGCAATCTCAGTAGAGCGTTTTTTTCTAAATCCATACTGACAGGCAGTAATTAGGTCATGTTTTTGCGAAAAAACTGTCTATACGGACATTAATTATTTTTTCCAGGCCTTTAGAAAATATGGGCAATATAGATATTCGGCGATAGTTTGTTAGGCTGTTTTTATCACCTCCTTTATGAATAACGACGACCTTCGCTATCTGCATCTGTTCCGGAAAAACACCAGTGGAAAGGGCAGCATTGAAAATATGTGTTAACACAGGCGAAATTAAATCTATTACATATTTCACTGGCCCAATTTCTATGCCATCCGAATCTTGGCTATGGCTGTTTTTGAAGCCATTAAAAATTTTACAGACTTCATGGATGGAAGTGGGTGCAAAGAATATTGATTGTGGAACAACTGGAATGCTTGAAGCAGTATCTAAGTCATTGTTTCTGTTCCCTAATTCAACAAAAAAGTCATCGAATCTATCTGCCCGTTTTACCCAATTTATTGTTTCGCCATAGATAGTCAGACTGTCCATATGTCTGCCACCAGATTTTCTATTTAGCATTTTGTTTAACTTCCGCCACATGACGTCACTTCTTTTTATGCTATCCTTATTGAAAATGCGATGATAATACTCACTCTTGGCTTTCTGTTTCTTCTTGTTTATTTTATTTCGAAGGGTTTTAAAATCCATCCATTTCCTCGGGTCACGGGTTTGCAGGAAGGACTGATACAGTTTATTTTTTATTTTAATTAGCTTAATAAGGTGCCTTGAGATCCACGGTTTACGTGATTTCTTATACTTTCGATGCGTTTGAACAGGGAAAGACTGACTATATATTATTTTTAACGTAGCTAGAAAATTTTCGTATGCCTCATTTGCATCACTGACGGCCATAATTCTGCTCAAATTTGTTCCGGCTATTTCTTTTCTGAAACTTTCTAGCGTACTTGGCGTTATCAGACGATGCGTATAATTTTCGTTTTCACTAGGCAGGGGCACAATATGCTGTTTCACAGATAAAAAATATGGGCAAATGATCGCTGATATTCGAGCTTATCGTACCGGATACTGTACCCTCGGCAGACACATTTGTAATAAATGTGTCGAGTAATGATAATGTTAACGCGGTAATACGCGTGGGTGAGCTGACAGTACTAAAGAAACCATTAGACTCAAGTATAGATGTGAAGGTTGGGAAAGGCTTAGAGTCTTTCAAAAGATCTATGTTGAAATCTCCACCAATTGTGAGGTGGAACCATACCGTCGAGGCCCAATGAAAACTCAAGATCTGAACCCAAATCATCCATTGAGACACGCTCTTCCGTTTAGCGGAGCAAGAAAACTTGGTCCGTGTGGTGGCTGCCACACGGACTGGATTTGATGCGTCACCGTATACATTCGTTTAATCACTAGCTAAATAAGCTGTTCATCTTTATACGGTGGGTATTATAAACCGTATGAAATAAAAATTATGACTGCATAACCAGGAGGGCTTGTGGGCCGGGGCTGTACTTTAGGCAGTCGTTTGTGCGGTTTATAGCACCGGTAAGAAATGCTTTGATGTTTGTCTTTGAAGGTTTGTATTTTGGATGTGCGTGTGCAAGACGGCCTTTGAAGTGGCAGTGTAAGTGAAATACCTGAAAATACGGAAGGGTCACCAAGCCCATGTAAAGATTAAATCTTTAGCCTCGCAACGTATGTATTGTGGGTATGGCAGCGCCAGCCCAACTCTAGTACTCCGCTGCCGAGAAAGTGGACATTGTGATGGCTAATATACAAGCGCGCAAATGGATGTGGAGCTAACATTTAGGCCGTGTGCCGCTGAACTTCCCATCCGTCGCATGCCAACTCGTCGCACATCAATATCAATGTTTAATCGATTCAGCAACACAGGATCAGACCGTGCTGAGAAAAAGAAACGACCACGATAAGTTCGACATCGACGTCCTATCCTCATACATCTGTATCAGGCCAGTAGCAATAGTCAGGAAAATTGCCAGCGCATATGGAGCGAGCCTGGATTCAGTTTGGAGAGTACTTTCAAGGCGCAGCTGCCACCCATATCATGGATGTCTTCACCCAGTAGCTGACACCAAATGTCTTTCAAAAGCAGTTCAATTTTTGCAACTGGCGCCTAATTCAGTGCGAACTAGACCCGGAATTTCTCCAAAGAGTGCTTTGGACTCTCGAGGCCCGATTTTGCAAAGATATGAATGTCATATTGCACAATTTCTGTTATTGGCAAGATCAGCATACACACTGGCTACGGCAGCACAAGCACCATGTAAGATGGGTACCACATTTTGGGTGTGGTATTTATCAGGGCCGTATTGTTGGTCCTTATATCATGGACGGACACCTTGCTGGAATGAAGTACATCGACTGCGTTTTATAGGGAGTCATTTCTGAATTGCACCAAAGCTGCAACATAATCCGCGCTCGCGATAGGAAGTCCGCCCGCCCTGCAGACGGCGTTTATATAACGTGCTCGTCAACCAATGAACTATAATGTATGTTACTCTATGAATGAGCGTTCCGGCCTATTGATTCAGTTACTAGATGAAATACTCCGCCGGCTGCTATGAATGAGCGTTCCGGCCTATTGATTCAGTTACTAGATGAAATCCTCCGCCGGCTGTAGAGAGGAGGTGTCCGCGTGAACTGCCAAACGTAAGTAGTTTGTTAAAAACGTAAATGCAAAAGCTGATTAAGCAAATATGTAATGAAATAAAAATAAAAAAATGCATGTTTAAGCTTCGTCTTCAAGAGTGGGGCGTGACAGTGTGTTACAGCATCGCCAAGGGGTCCACGGGATGCCATCCCCGTTCGGTGCGACGCCTTGCCCGTTGCACAATTTAAGGAAAAGAAATGACGCCTGTCTTAGATATATCGGTGGACCTCCGAACCGCGCCGTAAGGGACGGAAAATGAAAATTGGTTTTATGGAAAGGAAATGACGCCTGTCTCACATATCTCGGTGGTGGTGGTGGTGGTGAAAACATTTATTACGGATGAATAGGAGGTATGTTTGGATCAGCCCGTAAGGGACCGATCCGTACAAGCACTAGGTGGAGGTCCCTAGTATGGGACCCCAGTGGCGGTTGCAGCCGCCCGGGCGCGCCCGACTAAGGCTTCTTGGGCCTGTAGGTCGTGGCAGCCGAGCAGGGTCGCCTCCCAGTCCTCCCGGGTTGGGTTGGGGATGGGGGAATAGCGGGGTTGGAGGGGCAGGCCCAAACCATGTGATAGGTGTCAGAGGACACTGCACTACAGTGTGGGCAGCTGCCACTAAAGGAGGGGTCAAAATGTTTTAGCGCTGCCGGGCACAGCAATGTATTGGTGAGAAGGCGGAGAAGGAGCCGCTCATCCGCCTTCCTCAGGCCTTTACATTGACTAGGGTAAAGGCGATGACAATTTTGATAATATGTTGTAATATCTTTGAATGTATAGACCGGATTAAAATCGGGTTCCTGATCGGATGGGGAGGAGAAAACAGCCCGGTGAGAGAGCGCGCGGGCGGCTGCGTGTGCTGCCTCGTTTCCTGCCAACCCCTGATGAGCAGGGGCCCATATGAGGTAATGGTGTGCGGGGTCCGTATCCCGTATGCAATTTTGGTATATTCGATAGGCTAGGAAGGGAGTGCAGCCTTGTTCGACGTTCCGACAGGCCCCTCGCGAGTCGGTGATTATGTATTTTGAATTGGAATGTGAGGCCGCGAGAGCAATCGCGACCTCTTCTGCTTGTGTTACACTGCGGGCTCTGAAAGTTAGGCCGTTAACTGTGTTGCTGTTGTGAACTACCGCGGCCGTGTACCATCCCCCGTGGTGAGGGCCGGAGGCGTCCACGTAGTAGACACCTGTTTTGTTGCCATAATATCGGGCTAGCGCTTCCGCTCGTGCCAGGCGCCGACCATTATGGTCTTCGTGTGACATGTTTGCTGGAAGAGGCCGCACGTGGAGGGCACGTCTCCACAGTTCCGGGATGCGAAACCTGTCTTCCATTGGAGGGGTGTGTTGGATATGGAGTCGAGCAAGAAGGCGGCGACCCGACTCCGTTAGCAACAGGCGCGTGTACTGGTTTGTAAGGTGCGCCTCCCGGAGCTCCCGGAAAGTGTTCACCACCCCAAGAGCCATAAGCCGGCTGTTTGAAGTAGTGATGGGGAGGTCAAGGGCACGTTTAACAATTTTGCGAAGGATGACCTCAAGAGCGTCCTCCTCTTGTTTCCGTAGGTGGAGATAAGGAGTCGAATAGAGAATTCGACTAGTTACGAAGGCGTTTGCCAGCCGCAAGGCATCCTTACTTCGTAACCCTCCGCGTTTGTTGGAAACCCGGCGGACCATGCGGCCCACCTGGTCCCCCACCTTACGGAGTTTGGCCAATGTAGTGTCTGGCCGCCTGTGTTTGTGGATGTAGAGTCCGAGTACCCGTATCTCATCACTTTCGCGTATGGGACCGCTCTCAAGAGAGAGAGATATTTTAGTTGTGCACTTCTGTGAGGGGCGGAGGTGCACAAATTCCGATTTTTGAGGGGAACATTGAAGACCGCAGCGGCGGGCGTAGCGGTCTACTATCGTCGCCGCTGTTTGCAGGCTGGTTTCAATGTCTCCTGTGCTGCCCTGTGTGGCCCACAGAGTGATATCATCGGCGTACAGGGCGTGCTGCACGCCGGCGACACCACTCAGCTGGGCCGGCAGGTGCATCATGGCCAGATTAAAGAGCAGCGGGGAAAGTACCGCGCCTTGAGGGGTTCCCCGCGTGCCGAGTAGGTAAGGACCATGGTCTCTATCTTGAATTCGAATGTAGGATTGACGATCCATTAAAAATTGGCTTATGTATTGGAATGTGTTGTGGCCACAGTCGGTGTGACTTAGGTTAGTGAGTATGATCTCATGTGTTACATTGTCAAATGCCCCTTTAAGATCCAGGGCGAGTACTACCCGGTCATTATGGGGGCATTCGAGGGGGTCAAGGACTTCCCGATTGAGTTGCAGGAGGACATCATGTGCGGATCTGTGTGGGCGGAATCCGAACATGGTGCTCGCAAAGACTTGTTTGTGTTGAAGATATGTAGATAGATCAGAAGAGCAAGGTTCCGGGCTAGTTGGTAATGCATTTTAGGGGAGAAACAGCGCAATAAAACACGGAAAAAAACACGTGTGTGTCCGTTCTTCGTGTGTCCGTGTTTTATTGCGCTGTTTCTCCCCTAATATGTAGATAACCGATCCCGCACCATCGTCTCCATTAGTTTGCCCACACATGAGGTGAGAGAGATGGGGCGGAGGTTATCTGTGTCAATTGGTTTGCCAGCTTTAGGAATAAAAGTCACCAAAGCCGTTTTCCATTCGATTGGCAAGGGGGTGTCCCCGCGCCAAATCGCATTGACGTATTCCAGGAGGGACTTGTATGCCAAGTCGGGCAGGTTCGTCAAAAGCTTGACGGTAACCTTATCCCGTCCTGGCGCAGTGCCCCGTTTCATTTTGGCGAGAGCCGCCCGCAGATCATGGAGCTGGAAAGGTTGATCCAGCTCCGTGTTCTCTCTGCCTGCATAAGAGTACGCAGATCCACGGGGGTCTTGGGCTGTACACAGATACTGGTCCCGAAGTTTCTGTGCCAGTTGAGTCGTGTTGCCAGGAAAATGGTGCATGGCTCGCTGCAAATGTTTTTGTGTTTCGGTTCGTGTTTGGGTTGGGTCGAGTAGGGCTCTAAAGAGACGCCAAGTGTTTCGGCTGGACATTTGTCGCGCGGCCGTGTTGCATCTATCTACCCAGTTGGAGTCGGCGAGTTGGGCCGCGTACTCTGCCGCTTTCTGGGTAAGCTCGGCAATTCGAGCTTTAAGCTTTCTGTTGTGTTTCTGGCGTCGCCAACGGCGGACGAGGCTGCGACGGGCTTCCCAGAGGTGTAGAAGGTGGTTATCCACGTCCGTGACCGCCTCTGAGAGCTGGATGTGTGTTTCATGCGAGGAAAGGTGTGCCAGCAGCTGTTGGGACCATGCTGTGTAGCCTTGCGCGGAAATGGGTGTATTATCAAGTGAGTTAAAATTTTGCCTGAATTTCGTCCAATCTGGGATATGGGCTTGTGTTCTGGGACGCTTGAGGGGGCGTGTGCGTAGTGTAGTGTTAATGATGCAGTGGTCGCTACCGAGGGTCTCCTCGGTGTTGAGCCAGTCTGTATGTTGCGAGTGAAGGTCAAGTCCGGACACGTATCCCGTGTCACGGAATTTCCTAGCCGGGTTGGGTGGACAGGGTCCGTGTGGAGGGTGAGGCCCAACGTGGACGCAAGCTCCGCCAGCTTACGCCCGCGTGACTCCTCCTTGCGATACCCCCATTGCTGACTGGGAGCGTTAAAGTCGCCCACAATAAGCAGGGGATCGCGGCCCGCTACTCTTAGCGCGCGGCTAAAGAGGTCCGCAAAAGTCACTCGCTTTAGTTTGGGAGAGCAGTACACGTTGAGTATATATGCAACGGTGGGTCCCTGCGGCGGACTGGTAGGAGGGTCACCATTACATAAGAGTACTCTAGTGGGAGGTCGAGATCCGCTAGATTTGCTGTGTAGTCTTTGTGGACAAGAAGACAAGACGCGGGATCCTGTTGGAACATCGTGTAATTTGAAATTGTGGCGCCCAGGCCTGGCTCTTGGAGGGCAACCACGGCTGGTAAGGACTCCAAATTTTCAAGGTAGAGGCGGAAATTGGCCCGCTTAGTGCGGTCCTTAAAGCCTCTACAGTTCCACTGTGTTATTGAAGTTGACATGGCCGAATTGGAGATGGCGGAATTCCTTTGATTAAGGTGTCTCGCCATGATTTAAAATTCTTGGGGGGGAGGAGGAGGGATTGGCTGCCTCAGAGCCAGCTACTTGCGCCATCAAGGGGGTGATGACGGAAGGAGCGGGGCAGTTGTCCTCATTGTCCGAATCAATAATCAGACGGGTGAATTTTGAAGGGCGGGATACGTCCCTAATGGGTCCCGTCCGACGGAGGAGGCGGGGGTTGTCCGAGATGTGTTTTGAGACCACCGCGGGGACGGCAGATTTGACCTTTGTCAAGATCTGGTCCATGGCGGTCTCGATCATATATCGCAATTTAGAGGTTAAGCGCTCCTCCATCGCAGAGATGGCTGTCACGAGGGCAGGCGAGATCTCCGCGTCGCTCTCCATTGCGTCCGAGTTCTGCGGGCTCGGTGCGGCGGACGCCAATTTTGATTCTAAATTTTGAATTTTGTTGAGCAAAAGCTCATTCTGTGCCCGGAGCACGTCTATCTGTTTTTTGTATTCCGCGTCGAGTGCGGAGACGGTTACGGGGGAGGGTGAGGGATGGGAGGAAGAGGAGGCGATCTCAGCCCAGCTGCTCACCTGTTTGTGGTGTTGAGGCGCTGATGCCCGGGCGTCGGCAGCGCCAATTGTCTTGAGGGCCGGGAAGTGGCCAGTGTCTCTGCCGCTGGGCGGTGGAGGCGCCGTCTTCTTCCCGGGCGCTGGTTTCACCGACGGTGAAGAAGGTGACGATGTCTTGTGGTCGGTGCCGTGAGCACCACGCGGCGTTCCGCCACCGGCACCTGGTTTTGAATGACTTGGCTGCTTGCCAGGTGGCTGGTTTTTTGGCACCTCTGGGCGTTTAGCCTTGGGGCCATGCACCTTGAGCTGCCGGAATTTTCCCGTGCAGTCGCGGGAGTTGGTAGCGTGGGCTTGCCCACAGACTGCACAGGACAGACTGCATTCATGCTGCGCCTTGACTCCGTCGACGGTCGGCACCGTTTGGCCACACAGGCCGCACTTTTCATCCGGGCAGGGGCAGGTGTCTGCTCGGTGGCCCACAGTGCCGCACCGCACGCAGGCCGGAATGGTTCTCTTGTACGGACGCACAAGGGTCACCTCAGAGTTGTAATGCACATATCGCGGCACCACTTTTCCCACGAAGGTGAGAGACGCGACGTCGGATTTGCCAAGCTTGCGGATATCGGCAAGCTCTCCAGCACGCCACTGGATCTTGTTTTGGAGGGACTCACTGGTCTCGTGCTTGGCCACGGTGATGACGCCGCGGCACACGTCTCCAGTGAGTTTCAACTGGCCGTACATGGAGAGCTGGCCCTTCGGTGATGTTAGTTGAAAATCCCGCAGAAGCTTGTCCGCGACGTGCGGCTCTCTGGTGCCAGCGACGATCAGGTTTTGCTTCCATGTGGGGAGCAGGCTGAGGGATGCTGCGGCCTTGGCGCCCAGGTAGTCCGCGAACGCTGCTCCCAGCTCGCCATGTTGGTAGACATCCCTGAGAGCGACGGTCACCCGGGGCTTCAGGATGATGACGATGTCTTTTGGATGAAGACGCGGCAGTGGCTTTGGTTTCCAAGAGGGTCCGGTCTTAGACTGGGCCCCTCCGTGAAGCGCTGCAGCGCGCGCAGCAGCGCTGTGCCGTGTTGAGCGGCCTGCCGACGTGGCGTCCGCTTTCTTGGAGGCCGCGTCCCGCTTGCGGGAGCGGCGTTCCATTAGTTTGAAGAGCCTGGGGTTCTCGATGGGCGCAAAATCCGGACTCTCAGGCGTTGGAGCTGAAGGAACCTCGGACCAGGCCATGGCGTCCGGGTCGTAGCCGCGTTGTACTTTTTGGGCAGCCATCTTGACACGGGTGGGCGACTCACTCACGGCCGAGCGTCGGCGTAGGCGTTAGGCCTAGCGCCGTCGCCACGAAACGCAAGTGAGGATCGGCCCTAAAATGCGTAAATGTTGCCCCACCTGTGTGTGAGTGGTGTCCACAGGTAGCTGTCGACTTCGCGAACACAGACGCGGCTGTTGACGGGGTTCCGGCCGAGGAACCGTGGCTCCAGCCAAAAGTTGGTGGAGATGATGCGCTGTATGTCCACTCGCTTCGCGCGCTCACAGCGCCCTCGGTGGTCATCCGAACCGCTGCGTAAGGAAAGGATATTTCCGACATGCGGTGCCAACTACTACGGCGCCGACATTTCGACCGAATGAGGCGTATACGCTGTCGAGTAGAAAGCAAAAAAAAACACAAAATTGCAGAAAAAAAAGTCGAAAATGAAAAATGGAGGGAGAAAGAGGCCACGGAATGGCTTTCGCATTTGCGGTCATAAGGAGACTTAAGAAAAATTGAAAATTGGTTTTTGGGGAAAGGAAATGGCGCAGTATCTGTCTCACATCTCGGCGGACACCTGAACCGCGCCGTAAGGAAAGATATAAAGAAGGATTGAGAGAAGAAAGGAAGAAAAAGGTGCCGTAGTGGAGTTCTCCGGAATAATTATGACCACCTGGGGATCTTTAACGTGCACTGACACCGCACAGCACACGAGCGCCTTTTGAAACGAAAAGCTTCACTACGCCAGCTTTTCGAGCCGTCAGCGGGGCCGCAAGTTTGACCTTGAATGCAGCTAGAGGTGAGTGTGGCCGCAAGTTCCACCTTGAATGTAGGTAGAGGTCAAACCATGAGAAATGACGCCTGTCTCATATATCTCGATGGAAACCCGAACCGCACCCGTTAGGGAAGGAAAATGAAATGAAATTGGGTTTAAGGAAAGAAAATTAATCCTGTCTCACTTATCTCGGTGTGCAACCGAATTGCGAAGTAAGGGAACGAAAAATAAACTTGGTTCAAAAGGGGCTCTGAAACACCTTCTGAAGAGAGCACATCAACTCGCTCAATCACTGCATTGTGTCGTCATGAAAACCACAGCCAAATAATAGTCTTCTACAGCAGCAGAGAACACACAATCACGCGCGACACTTGGCGAGCCCATCCCGGCGACTTTTTCATGCTCGCACCCTACTCCGTCGCTCGCATCTGCGTAGACAAGGTGAGAGATGCATATTGGTTAGATTCTTTGAAACGTCAGGCAGCTACCAAGGCCGAGGCCATAGCCGCGTAGCTCCGGCTGGTCGGGAAGCTCCGCTGCCGGAAGTGGGCCCGGCGGAGGAGCTCCGGCCTTCCAGCGTGAAAAAAGTGACGAGAGGAGAGGGAAAAGAACGAAAATGCTGAAATTCAAATTGTGACTACAGATAACTCAGCTTCTACAAAGTGCATTAAACAAATACTTTCCGGACAACATTTGTGAAGCAGCGTACTTTAACATCCCCGGCATACCGCAACGTTATTAGAGCCCCTTTAAGGGAAGGAAATGACGCCTGTCTCACAGGTGGTAGAAAGAATACCGGAGCTCTTCACTACGGCGCCTCTTTCTTCCTTCACTCCCTCCTTTATCGCTCCTTTAAAGGCCGATTCACACGACGGACCGTTCGCCCGCGGACCGCGCATCACGCGCTCGTGCGCCCCCAAATTGAGACGCACGCTGTCGGCCCGCGGACGGGACAACCAAGGAAGTTCAAGTGCCTCTCCCCTCGCGGGAATTAGCGGCGGCCCGCGAAGATGCGCGCGCTAGCTCTGGCAACCACCGCTCTTGCTAATATTTCGGCTGCCGCATTTCGCTGAGTGACGTTGAGCTGGCGCGCTGTTTTGACAAGCTGCACTGCGTTCGCTACCATGACAAAGCGATCGACTGGGCTAGCAAGACGGCCCATCCCTTATAAAAATGGCTATCACATTTCTTTTGAATTTGTATTAACGTTCTACGTACACTAATAACCGTGTAATTACTTTTACATTCTCTGAACAGTTGTTGATAGAAAGTTGGTTGAAAGTTATTTCTTTGTATATACTCCTGTCAGTAGAAAGTTACTAGAAAATAGTTTTTACATTCTATGGATCTTTGTGAAAAGAAAAGGTAGTGGGACGTTACTTACCTGTATATTATGCGGTCAATAGTAAGTTGCTATAAAATACTGGTGCAGTCCGACACATCGAGAGAAATGAGTGAGAAACTGCATGGGGTTCGAGGTGATTAAATCTCTTGTTCGCATAACCGTGACATCTCACTTGAGTGCCCAGTAAAATCTCTTGCAGCTAGGTAACAATTTCCTTATATCGAAAAGCATCCAGCGTTTTTCGCAGGAATTCATTGGGAATCAAGTCAGGGTATAGAAACGTGTTTTCAAAACTGATGATATTCTATTTTAATAATTTTTTCTTATTGCTTTCTATGCACTGTTGTGAGAAAAATATACTAAAACCGAAAAAACACGTTTGGTCATGCGAATAAAAGCCTAAAATAATCATGTACTATAGCCGAATACTTCAAAGCTATTAAAGCAACCTTGAACACGAAATAAAGATTAGCCATCACATTCTGTTAGCATATTTTGTTAGCATTTGTTGATAGGAAGTTGGTACAATTTTTTTAGTGTTTTCTATGTACTGTTGTCAGTAGAAATATGCTAAAAACCGAAAATTTTTATCATGCGAACAAATGTCTAAGTTAAGTACTGCAGCTTAACAGGACAAAGCACTAAAGCAACCTTTTACACGAAACAAATATTAGCGGTCAGAGTCTCTTAGCCGAGCGTATTCTATTAATATTTGTTGATAGGAAGTGATACAATTTTCGTACTGCTTTCTATACACTACTGTCAATAGAAATATACTAGAAAAAAATTGCTTTTGAGGAAAGGGAATGACGCAGTAACTGGCTCATATATCTCGGTGGACACCCGAACCCGCCGTACGGGAAGGGATAAAGGAGAGAGTGAACGAAGAAAGGAAGAAAGAGGTGCCGTTGTGGAGGCCTCCGGAGCAATTTCGAACCCCTGGAGGTCACTGACGCCACACGGACGCCTTTTGCGTTTCAAAGCGACAGAGGAGCTTCGAGTATCGAAAAAGCTGTAAGAGCTTCGGTCCCGTAATCTAGAATGTGAGCAGGAACAGCTTTGAGCACAGCTGAAGCACCGGCGCAGTGCGTCTTCTGCATTTCCAATAGCATATCCTTAAATGAAAACACGGTACGAAGGAATCTGGCGAGGAAAAATGCGGTGATAATTTTATTTTCTATTTTCCCGTACTGCAATGACTTTGAGAAAACCGGGAAATAAATGCGCCGTTTTAAACTAAGTAGACGCGCGAAAGCATGTGATTATTCTTCGCCTCTCCTCACTGGCATCGGCATATGCACACAAACGCGGTTCTCGATCGCTCTTCATCTTCACACCCTCTCTGCTCGGCAGCAGTGGGCGTGACGTCCTCTTCCCATTGGCTACACCTGGCTCGACGCTCCTACGAACTAACCTGATCGAGCTTACCCAAGTCACTCCAAGGCTTCACACATAATCTGTGTGTGTGTGTGTGTGTGTGTGCGTGCGTGCGTGTGTGTGTGTGTGTGTGCGTGCGTGCGTGTGTGTGTATGTGTGTGTGTGTGTGTGTGCGCGCGCGCGCGTGCGTGCGGTTTGGTTTAATTTGTTTCCATGCCCGCACTTCCAACGTGGTAAGCGTTACTTAAATAATGCCTTCCTTTCCCTTGATTCATGATTATACTCACTCCTTCGAATATCAAGAAATACTGTATATTGTGGTGCGGACGTGATGCAGAGCCGAAGACCACGAAAGGCAAAGTCAATAATTAAGGTAGCGAGACTACCAGCGGGCCTCGCTCGAGTAAAAAGCGCGCAAGGCGCTCAATGGCATGATGCACGCGCGCACAAAACAGAGGCGATGCGGCAGCGCGGGCTTGCACTGTTTCCCATGTAGCTCTAAGGCGGCGAGCGGACGCTCGCGTTCTCAAGGTACACTCACGAGGCACGACCGTGGCGGCCGCGTTTCGATGGAGGCGAAACGCAAAAGGCGCACGTGTGCTATTCCGGAGCCCTCCGCTACGGCATTTCTTTCTCAATCCGCCTTTTTCACGACGCGACTGCGCATGCTCCCATCCCCTGGCGGCGATGTCGCGAAACATATTTGAAGGGTCGCGCGCTCCTCTCGAGACCGGCCGTGGAAGTGTAAACAAACCGGCTTCCTACGCGGGTTGTGTTGCTGCAGCCGTCGGGCGTTCAGCGCGACGCATTTGGCGATACCTACGAAATGTGTTGCATACGGCTGCAATGCCCAATATGTAAAGGGAAGCAAACTCGGATTTTTTCGCTTTCCGAGCGCTTCCCGGGACAGCCTTCGACGCGAAGCTTGGATAAAAGCAGTTCGCCGGCTGGACGATCGTGGCCGCCCTTGGGCACCGTCGGGCATGTCGACTGTGCGGGAATCACTTTGTGACAGGTACGGACGAGGTACTGTGGTTAAATGCGTGTGCAGTCTATCACGAAGTATTTTATTCATGGGCAGGAAGGCCTCGAATGTCACCGCTGCACCCAGACTTCGTTCCGACGCTTTTTGCTTTCTCAAGCAAGAAGGCCAAATGGGCAAGTGCTGTGAGCCGCTTTCAACGCGCGATGGAGCGGGCAACGAAAAAGAAGCTACGAGAGCATTCACGCATGGTGCTAAAATTTTGACATAATCTCCTATGGAAATTTCTTTGTTTATGCCACTACACCCTGGCCAATCCCCCCGTGTGTGTATGTGCTATGTATTAAGAGGCAGAAGAAGAAGAAGGTGCGTTATGCGTGTGTTCGAATCATATCCATGATGAAGAGCTCTGCGTGGTATCGCCGGATTGGATCAGTGTGCGCCTCTCGCGCTCGTCTTTATGGACGCGCATGCTTGTATAACATATGCAGCGGTGTGTTGTTGGAAAATACAGTGAAATGCTAGCAAAGCTGCTTTGTTGCGAGTACGCTTGTGCTTTTATAGCTCGTGTAGCTATTCGGCAGCGCTTGAGCACAACGATTTCTTGTGAAAATTGTTGTCCCCAGTTGTTTTCTGTGCTACGGCGTGCACGATGTAGTATCCACCTTTCATGAATGGCAGGCATATACAGCGGAAAACGCCAACCTCACTGATCGGGGATATTTCATTGAACATGTTCCAAATGTAGCCTTCATCTCTGAAGCGGCGGCCCTTGCGCAGCTGGTGTTCGCATCGCATGCCGGATGATCGGATATACTGAAGAATTTGCTCTTAGGTGGGCACTGCAGCCTGCCTCGGACTTCGTACCCAGCCATCAGTCAACCCTAGAAATCCTCCACGTACCAGGCGCTGCCCAGGACACGCCATCGTTGAGAGATTCCAACAAAACGTGCTCCGCAGCGGCACTCAGTCCGGCCGGGTTGGGCGCGCAGTACCCTACCAGTGAGCTTCCAGCGTTGTACGCGAGGTGACAGCACAGGAAAATGAAAAAGGCGGATTCTTTTCCACTCCCTCCTTTATCAATTCCTTACGGCGCGGTTCGGGCTGACGAGCGAGATAAGTGAGACTGTCACTGAGCCATTTGCTTTCCTCAAAACGAATTTTCATTTTCAAGCTGTGCAGAGTACAGCAAGCCACACAATATGCGAAAATTAAAAACCGAAACCACTGAAGCTGGCTAACATCACCATTCCCGATTATGCGACGCAGTTACAGTACAGAGGCTTCTATAGTTACAGCGAAATAACTAAAGCCTTAGAATCAGAAAGATAGTGCCGCCGTGCAGCGACCGCGGCTCTCCGCATGAGCCACATGGCCTGAGCTCAGCTGCGTCGGCTGCGTCGCCTGCAGCTACCTCGCGCCCAGCGTTTCGAAAGCTTTCGTTTGCAGCGCCGCCAGGAACAAGTGGTTGTGAGTAGCCACAATTTTTTTTTAACTACATCACTAATTATCAACTGCCTTCGTAAATAAAACAAAATTTGGCGCCGTTTATTGCACGACGCTTGTAACAAAAATAACGTTACCAGTTTTATTTTAAAGCGTTTAACGTTACGCGACTTTAGCGCCGTCTTTTCGTTCGCCGGTGGTGGGGTTGAGCGCCCCATGCGTGCTATCGGCCGTGTCCTACACTACCTCTTTGAGTACGCTGTAACGCAGTCTTCGTCAAGTCTTCGTGTCGAGTTTTGGCGGTTGTAGCTGTGGTGGCTTTCTTCAGCTTGTTTTTCTTGAATGTGCGGCATCGTTGGTGTTGTGGTAGTGTGACTGCAATCGGAAGCTGACAGATGGCCCCTGCGCTTCGGAAGACGTTCTTACGCGCATGGAGCTCTCAAAAATTGCTCTGACGTACCGCAAACACCACGCCGGAGCAGCCGGCCCCCGACGCCCGATGGAAGAAACGGCTTACCGTGATTGCTGACGAATGTAAGTACTGAAATGTAAAATGACTTTTGTGGTGTGTCGTGGGGATGCATGAGGGTTCTGAATGCATTCAGGCTTGGTCTTTACGTCTTGTTCGCCGTGAGGTGCGAAATGCGAGCACGACACGATCGCTTGCAGAGAGGAGGTGTTTTGACACGCTTGCGCGCCAGCTATGCGGCTTTTAGATTCACCTTCTTGCGCTTTTTGCGTGAGCACCGTTGCGAATAAGTTGTGATAGAATTTGGTTGCACGCTGAGAACTGAGGCGCCGCTTGATTCGTTATTCTGACTGAACGGGAGCAGCGCGTAAAAAAGTAGACCAGTAGAAGGAAAAGTGCTTGTAGCGGGTTGCGTCTTTTGATCCTGCTGCATGAGTGTTTACTCCATATGGAACATTGCCCGTTCTATGTCGCAGTCGAATGAAGTGCTACGTTTCTTAATACCTTTGGTCAACGAAACTACGTTTAAAAATAGCAGAACAATTCTAATGCAGTGCACCTGAGGTAGTGGCACACTGGAAGGTTCTTTGTCGTTATATTTGAATTACGTTCAATATACTGAATGTCATTCCCCATTTTCAGTCTCAAGCGATAAAATTATAACGTAATTCGCGAATAATAGCTCTAAGAAAAATATGACTGGCTTTGTAAGCCATTTTTATGCATACTAATGGATGTATAGGTAATTACTCATTAGCCTCCCCTCCTGAACACATTGGACTGAACCGCTAGAGGCTGTAATGGGATGTTGCTTCTTTGATTATGTTTACGAAAGCATCTCTCTAATTCAGCCTTTCTTCAAATGCGTCCACTGTGAAGGACTGTACAGCTACCCCACCGGTATCATCACGCACCTCCTTTCATCCGTCATTGAGCCAACGCTACCTCAACCTGAGGTTAATGGCATCATCGACCTGCTGGTGCAGCCTATCAGCCATTGATACCGGATATCAAGCATGTCACCTGTAAAAGAATAGGTATGTGTGGGCATCACAGATAGTTGTTTTTTTCTTGTCTGCTTGTAGCCTGACAAAACTCTTCTGGTCCAGGATATATATTTCTCTTTCATTTGTTTCTTATTCATCTTTTGAAAGAGCATCAAGAAGAAAGGAAAAAGGTATTGCGGGCATCATGAGAGCACTGTTCTAATCAAACGCATTGTGTTATAGTATGTAATGGTCTTTTTACAGTTTTTATTCTCATGTTTCTGCTTTGGAATCTTGACCACAGTATAGACCAAATAAAAAAATATATGTGCTTCATGACCTTTCTACAGTAGCCTAAAAGGAGCAATTAAATTTCTTAGCTTTACTTCACCAGTACCTACCTGTTGCAAGGCACGGCAAGATTGAAATGGACCAGTGGTGTGATAACTGGCAGACATAGCAGAAGGGGTAATACATTATTGAATATTAGTGTTCAAATGGAAATGAGAACAGAAAACTGGGCAAGTCGGAATCGATTCATCTTTAAGCAGCGCGAAACAGGACATAGTGGAAGAAAAACGAGATGACACGAGCGCTAAATTTTATTTTTGACGTTCTTCAACAGCTGAGCATGGGGTAGGGAGTAAAACAGATCCTCCACATCCATGCTAAAGGCATAATGTTTCTTGTCCTCCATCTGCGACAGGAAATCAACTACCTCAGTACAGTTTTTTTTTTGAAGTGATGTTTATTGCCTCAGGGCATCGAAACTATAAAGTGAAAGATGAGTAAGATGCCTAAATAAATGAAAAAAGTTGAGCTGATCTGCTGAAATCAAGTGAACGATGGTATGGACCCTGTGTCCATGCAATATATGAATCCGGATTGTCCGGTGAGAGTCCCACTGACGCCAGCTGCCAAATTCTTGTTGGCTTCAGCGCCGGGCAGTCCCACAACAGGTGGTGGATATCCGCCTCACAGACTCTGTTCTTGCAGACTGGGCACCCGGGGCGGGGATATAAATCTTTGAAATGCAGCCACTTGCGTGTCACAGCTGGAGTTAGGGCAACCCCGACCCGTATCCTCTGAAGCGCAACCTCCTCTGCACAGGTAAGACCATGGGGGAGGGTTACCGCACACGGAGGAATTAGAACATGTGTGCGGCGCCGGAGGTGTTCCTTGTTAAAAGAAGGGTGCTGTCATCCAGAGTGAGGACTCAAGGCAAAGACGAGTTTGGGGTCGAGAGGCGGGCCGCAGAATCTGTGCGGCTTTGTGCGCTTAGGAGGTCACGCGGGACCCTCTCAATACAGATGACGATAGATGTCTTGGCAGATTTCTGGAATGCGACTGACTCGTCGTAGCAGGCGTGTGACGCAAAGGGCGTCGATGCGAATGACAATGTGAGCCTGAAACAGCATGCTGCCAAGTGTAACGCTATGATATTACTGCTGGAAAAGGGACATCAGGTTTATGGGTCTTGAACGTATAAAAGAGGTCCAGCACCGTACCTTTTATGTTGTTGATGGTGGCATATAGTCCATCCAGGCTCATTCTTTGTAACATATTTAAGGCTTGCTTCTTGACGGCAGCAGGCCTCAACACCACGAGTATAAAATTCTTTTTCACAGCTTTTTCTTTCTTGGTGAACACATCTGCTGCGAGAAGAGATAATCCCTCTTTGTTCGAAAGGAGAGGCCTCAAGCCTTCAGCTGCCAAGTAGTTGATCAATCCCTTCATACGTCTTGACGCCTTTTTGCCCTTGTAGTTGCAGACGGCTTCAGAGCACTCACTGACACACCTCTGTTTGTCTCCTTCGGGTCTGTCCTTGGACACGTGTCCCAAGGCGTCCCAGGGCTCGTGTCGTCTCGTGTTTCTTCCACTACGTCCTATGTTTCACGCTGCTTGAAGATGAATTTAAGTGGAACACTATGCCTTAGAAGCACAGGTGTGGCTAGCATGAATAATTCGCACCATACAAAATTAGCCTTGCATTACGTGAAACACTGTGAAGCTTATATTGAAGCTGTACAGAAGAAAGGCATTTGTTCAATATGTCATGAGTGTTGCTGGGGTTATTGTTCTTTCAGACTCCCTTTGTCACAACTTACTGCACTGAACAGTTCAATTGCATTTGGAATCTTTTGAACATTTGTTCATTCTTGTTTTTATTCAGACCAACATTCAATTACATGTTGCACTACACTAGCTGAGTGCACGTCAACAATTATTTCCATGACCTTAACCATGCCCCTTGTTTTACTTGAACCGACGCATTTGTCGTTGCCCCCTCCTGAGCCATCAAGTTTTGCTATAAGCTGCGCAAATTATTTCATTCACTTTCAAGAGGCATTGCTGCAATTAGTGGCATGTAATTGCCTAATTACCTGGGTACTCATTTTTATCTTCTTTGGAACACATTTCTTTGTTTACTTGTTTCCCTTATATTGAGCATGCCCCAGCACTGGAGTGATGTGCTGCGGGACAAGAAATGTCAGTCCAGCTGCTCCCTTAGGGGCACTTTGCTGAGGTTTTTCTCACTCGTAGGTCTGTGTGGCTTTACTTACAAGCATTGTATGTGACACAGTGTGTGCCTTAATGTTTTGATTTATTTGCTTTAGAAAGGGCCACTCTGGCACTCCCACAACCTTGCTCACCTGCGTACTATTTGTTCATACATTTTACCCTCACACGCCTGCTATAGCTCCAAATGGTGATCATTATTTACAGAAAGGTAAATAAACTGAACAGTAAGTAAAGTTGAGTTACTTTCTCCTAGCTACTTAGAGACACAAAGGTGTGCAAGTTATATTGTAGTGCGTTTCAGGTACCGCTTTTGAGAGCAAAAGCTGCCTGAAGTTTGGTATATACCAGTCAAGAAACATGAAATAATTTTCACATTTGGTGGTGTGCAAGATATCTTCAAATGACTGGAATGACTAAATATCTCTTTATAGCAGCCCTATTAGGCACAACATGTTAATGCCAATTCCTGTGTATATCAGTCTTCAAATGTGGAGGTAGAGTTGAGCACAGCAGCATGTTATGGCTTTTTCTTGTTCAAGGAAGCATTGCATTTATTTCTATTGTTGTGTCTGCTGCTTGTGCTGTTACTCAGCAACCTTATTAAACCTGCTCTGAATGCTGCGTTTTTGTGCTCATTACTCAGCAACTTTATCAAACCCACTCTGAGTGCTACGTTTTAGTTCCCATTTAGCCGATTTTTGCCTCTCCAAGTTTTGATTATGAAAGAATTCACTATAACTGTATACCTCGAATATGTTTCTTACGCAGTTCTTTTGCCACTGCATTCCGCCATGGAGGAACCTGCCTATTGGTGCTGTTGGTGCGCACATCTCATGGCTAGGATGCTACCTCTTCCTGCTTGTAACGCAGACAAGTAATGACAAGGGGCCTGGCTGATATTGTGGACAAGTGGCACGATGGCACACGAAATAACGGACCAACCAGGTCACTTCAGTATCCTTGTGCTATTATGTTTTTTTAAAATCGCCTCAAAGCTTGATATCTACATCATTGTGAACTTTTAGCATATATTTAGCAGGACTTTCATTCGCTAGTGTTTGCAGCCTTGAATGTCAGTCTTAAGACAGTGTAAGTACTGTTTCACTGTGAGAGATTTTTTAGCTATTTAAAGAGGTAAACAATCACATCCTTAGAAATATGAGTCTAAATGTGCATATTGTAGTGCTGTCAAGTGTTGAAAAAGCATGTAGCTTTGATGCTTGTCAAAGGTAAAAGTCCACATCTAGTTATGGGAAGCTAATCATATGTCTGCAGTTCTTGCTGTGCAGTTCTTGCTGTGCTTCAAGCTCGCTACAGGGTGCTTCACATCTTCCATTTTGTCACGAGTTCATTTGGCTACCTTGACTGTTCTCGATTGACTGGCATGTCAGGAAGCTAAAAGAGAATCTGCCTTGAATTCTTACTCTTTAAGCAACAGTGCTTCACTGTGTGTGTATGTGTGTGCATGCACAGAGTTTTTCGAAAGGTTTGTTATGTGGCTAATGGAACTTTCATGTTGCAGAAGAAATTATTTCACTTCTCTGTTGCACAGGAAAGTGAGCAGTAATAGCATACACACCTGGTGTTTCAAAGAGAATGAAACAGTTTTCAAAAATATGCTTTTTGGGTTCAAAATATGGCTTTTGCAGCATAGTATTACAAGTGTTGGCAGACACTGCAAAGCCAGTGAATTGTATTTAATAAGCTGGTTAACTAATTTCTGGTAATAAACTTTTAACTATGACAGTTAAGGAACTGGTTGCAATTAGAATTTGTAGCCTGTCATTAGTAGTAGCCATATCAGTGTTTAGAATTTACAAAACGCGATTACCCTCGCCACTGTGGCTCATAAAAATTTGACTGCATCATGCAAAAATACATGCGCTTTTGAAAGCATGCATGCAAAGCAACTGCTCCAGTGCATTACACTAGACGAAAAAGCCAAATTTTGTCGAGCCACAGCACAAAGGGTAATTGTGTTTTCAAAATTCTAAAGACTGATATGGCTATTACTAATGATCGGCTGCAAATTTCTTAATTGCTACTAGATGCCTTACTTTAATAGTTAAAAAGTTTGTTGTTGGGTGATTCCACGAGAGATACTGTCTAAATATTTCTAATTTTTAATTGTTTTGAGTAATATATATATTATGCATATATTTTTCAGCAGCCCAGCAGTGAATTACGTTTTGTTGAAATGCTAATATTTCCGGAGAAAAAGTTTAAAATAAAATAAACGGCCTAGTGGCAAAGGCAGCGTGATTTTCAAGCATAGTTCAATTTCGCAAAGTTGCAATGACGTAAGCATCTGTATAAGAAAGCCGTGATGTATGTGTCGTGCTAAATGTACAGGTGGGAAAGAATATGTTGGGCTTATTTCCGCCATTTTGAAGAAGTTGTTGCTTACTGGGAAAAAATTTTGAAAACAAATCTCAGGCGAGGCTATTTTCATGAATTTTTTTCTGCAGATATAAAGCACATCTTCAAATTTGCAGATTATATAAGCATCGAGGGGCTAGAAAAGTGTACAGACTTTCATTTTTATATAATATAGGGAAGTGCATGAAGTATTGCCTGAAATCTGACATTTTTGACTATAGTAGTGTTTTTACAAATAAAAAAAATCCATCTTCAATTTTTTTTAAAACTCCTGAAAGAAGTCTCTAGAAGGAGGCGAAAAAGAATGCGAAAGAACGTATTGCATTATTTTGCTTCTATGATATCCAAGGTCAAACTTGTAGCTTTTTGAGCATCTGCAGGAGTGCCTAATTGAGGGCGTGGAAGCAGCAAACACGCCCCCGCTGCTCTAAATTTCCCCCAAATCCCAAGACTGAAACATTTTCCATCAAGAGAGAGCATACCTAGTTACTTTTTGTGGACAAACACCGATCTGTGATGTAACCAGGATTCGGTAGCACCGCTACCGTCGAGTACAGGTAACAGAGTTAAGCGCTCCTGCCGATGCTCAAAAAGCTACATGTTTTAACTTGGATGTAATTGTTAGAAACAAAATAATGGAACATGCTCTTTAATATTCTTTTTTACCTCCTTCGGGAGACTGGTTTCAGCAGTTATAAGAAAAATTGGAGATGTTTTTGAAAGCACTATTTTATTCAAAAATGCCAGATTTAGGGCACTACTTCTTTGCACTTCTCTGTATAATACAAAAATTTAAGTCAGTACACTTGTTTAGCACCTGATGCTTATCCACGGTGCAAATTTGAAGATCTGCTTTATATTTCCAGAGGAAAAAATTCTTGAAAATTGCCTCATTTGAAACTTGTCTCCAAAATTTTTTGTAATAAGCGACAACTTCACAATGGTGGAAATAAGCCTGACATACTCTGGTGGAAATAAGCCTGACAATATATCCATCATGGCTTTCATATTTTTTATTCCTGCATCAAGCAAATTCTCGAAATTGAGCTCTATGTAAAAACACTGCCTCTGCCATGACGTCATTTACAGTTTTTTCTGAAATATTTGCATTTTCATGAAACTAAATCCACTCTTGGCCTGCTGAATAATGTGTGCACAGTGCATAACATAATCAAGAATAATTAAAAATTTGAATAGTTTGATCTCTCGTGGAATCAATCTATTAAAAATTAGTTAACCAGCTAACTACTCAACACGATGCGCCAGTTTTCTGGTTACCGCCAACACTGGTAGTACTATATTGAAAAAGCCATATTTTTTCCTCAGAAAACCTATTTTTTTCTTAGAATTGCTTAGTCTTCCCTGAAACTCCTCGTATGTAAGAAAAAAATAACAGGATTTAATCCATGACATCTCAGCTGGAGGACCACCCTTTTTCATGTGTACTACAGCATTTTAAACAAAAGCTGTGTGCTTCGAAAAAGGCCGCTTCTGCGAAAATGTGAATTAAATCCTGTTATGTTTACAATTTCTGCTGACATTTTCTTGCATTGATCAATCAGTTGCCAAGAAATCACCTTTGATATATATATATATATATATATATATATATATATATATATATACGTATATATATATATATATGTGGTGGGATTTCATATTCGTAAGATGAAGCCATTTATACCTCTAAGGCCTACAGACAATAACATTTATTAGTGGTGGACGGGGGATTTGCATAATGGATATAAAATCGCTAGACGGTTCCTGTGTGTCAATCATTGTTAACAAGAGGAAACTGAGGGGCTAGGTCTCTTGCGCCGAAGGGAGTATTCTGTTCCCCTATTCTCTGTAATATATTTTGATGTATGATGCATATCTTGCAGTGCTTGTGTAGGTTAGTGCTTGTGTGCAATAAATGAATGTAATAATTTGTATTTTGCTTCGGTTATTCTTTAAACAGTCTAGGATACAGTTCACAAAATGATTTTGAAGTGCTAAACAATGTTGATCAAAATGCCATACAGTGTAGGTAACACACACATTTCCAGACGTTGATAAGTTGATGGGTGGCAGTTATGCTTTCTTCATACTTGAGTCTTGGATAACGGTGGCCAATTGTCGGAAGACCGTTGATATGGTGTTGGTAGTAAGTGGTCGATAGGAAGTATGTAGAAACTCAATAAGGCAATGACAGGAAGTTTGAAGACTTTCTATGTACTTGAGTCTTTTGAATAACAGTGGCCAATAGCCAGAAGAACCTTGATAGGGTGTTGGTAGACATCATCGGTAAGTGGTCAATAGGAAGCATGTAGAAGGTGTCGATAAGGAGCTGCTAGGAAGTATAAAGACTTTCTATGTACTTGAGTTTTTTCGGATAACGGTGGCCAATTGCCGGAAGACGGTTGAATGGTGGTTAATACAAAGTATATAAACATATAAAATTTTCTATTCAATCTCGATAGGCTGTATTAACATTTGTCTAAAGACTTGCTAAAGAATGTTACTAAAAATTCTTGTAAGGGCAGGCCATTGAGGAATTGGACAAAAGGCCGCACCTGCACCATTCAATCGTGGGTCGTATATGCATTCAAATGCTTTGGATCTATTTTGTCTTCTTTCATGTCTAGTTCTGGGTGCATGTTTTTTGGGAAAGGGGGATCCTAATTGGGCTCCTATTTTCCTTGTTAATTCCCTCCCTTTCTTCTACAATTGGTTGTTGGTTGTTTGGTAAAGGAAATGGTGCAGTATTTGCCTCGCATCTCGGCAGACACCTGAACTGCGCCGTAAGGGAAGTGAAAACAGACGGAGTGAAAGAACAAAGGAAGAAAGAGGTGACGTAGTGGAGGGCTGCAGAATAATTTCGACCATCGGGGCATCTTTAACGTGCACTGACATCACTCAGCACACGGGCGCCTTAGCGTTTCGCCTCCATCGAAACGCAGCCGCCGCGGTTGGGCTCGAACCCGGGAACTCCAGATCAGTAGCCGAGCGCCCTAACCACTCAGCCGCCAACAGCATATGTTTCCTTAAATTGTCCGGGCAAGGTGTCGCGCCGAACGGACAATGGCGTTCCGTGGATTCCTTGGCAACGCTGCAACACGCTGTCGCGTCCTGCTCGTAAAGACGAAGCTTAAGTGTCCTTCAATTATATTTTTACTCATGGAGTGTCCTTGAGCTTTTGCTGCATGCGCCGGTATGCTGCACTGCCCACCCTCAACTAGTCCCTTTCCACCGCTCTCCAAACCCCCTGGATATTTCCGTAAGAGTTCTCCCTGTCTTCTAAGCTTCCGTCACTGCTGTTGAACGCGAAGCATTGTGTTCCCACACGCCGAAGCACTTCGCAAAATATCAGTCAGTGCCGCAGCCAGTCAGTCATGTGCGGCCCGGTGTCTACCGACGCTGCCGCTACCAGGTGTCCGCCACTATTCCAAAGAAATTTCTCGGGAACACAAAAAAGCGTTAAATCGCCTTAAAGCGGGAAGCGAAAAGAGAACACCCAGCAGCGAAGGACCTCTATAACCTGAGCCGATGGCGTCACTTCCCGCTGCCCCGACCGAAAATTGTGAGATTTAAACGACCTCAATTATCAGACAAAGGGCGAGCTCTTCCCAAAAATATGGGAGACGAAGGATTAGTGGCGCCCCTCTGGAGCCCATCGCCTCGCCAGATACCCAGACATGAAGACCGATCTGCCAATTCTCTGTTTACAGTCTTACTGGAATTTTTCTGTAACCTGAATAAATAACAAATGAATATTACAAAGCACCCTATCGCCAGAGAATACCACATGAGCGAAAGAGATGCCATCGCACAGCTTGGAAGCCACACAAACCTCTCTTCTTTACAAGAGCCATTTAGTTTCACAGCCCTGACAACTGTTTGATAAAGGATAAGTCTGTGTGCTCCAGTCTTCTTGCTGTCCTTGCTGCCTGTGCACAGTGCTGACTTCCTGCTCACACGAGTACAGTCAGGGGTTTTGAAGTTATCCCGCATTAGAAGCTTTTTGACAGATTTGGTAATGCGAGTGCAATTAAGTGTGAATCCTAGATACATGTGTAAACACTGCATGAAATAGGCGTTGTGAAACTTATTTTTTGTTAAGTACGTTCTTTGAGCAAATTTGAATACGTTGACGTAAGCGCACAAAAATTTGCCCCAAATTCTGTGGACTATCTCTTCATGCACCTTTTTCATCTATATATGTTTGTGTACCTAAGGCTTCATATTTGTCATTGCACTGGAGACACCAGGAAACACTGTATCTGAAGGCGGTAGAACGGGATACGTACGCCAGTGTATTCCCAGCCTTCTCAAACGTGGCAGACGGGAGCTATTCAGAGGAACGCTAGCATGCTCTAGCTGATAGGCCAGTCGGCGAATCTGGCAAGCAGATATGGAGGAGGTATTGACTTCTGCCATGGCTGCTTTTGAAATAATGGACATTAATGGGACATGCAGAATTTAAATTCAGTTTTATATTCATAGTAAAAACGGAACGTTTACGTTCTTGTTGGCTTAATGATGTTTGCTCGGGAGCCAAAAAAATATCTGCTGCTGAGAAAATAGGATTTAAGGATGGAATCTTTTTTCTGCGGCTCGACTGAAATTCGTGAGGTCAGTTATGAACAGGGGTCCGTGATCAGCTTTGGAGGTGAGTGGCAGTTTGGCCTCACCTCAGAGATATCTGCAGCTTCAGGCATTCACTTGTCAGTATTTTCTTTTGCTTGCTGTGGCCGCGATGCCTGTATATCATTTTTTGGCCTTTGATGACTTATGAAAGATTCGTTTCATTGAGTGCGCCTTCTTAGTCATTAGAACGAAGCAATAAATCGATTCAGACGAACTTCATTCTCTCCTTCCTCTTTATAATGCAGACATGCACCTGTCACCTCTCCACCTTACCTTCAGGACATTCAAATTTTTCTCGAAGTGTCTTTGAAAAGTGTGCAGGAGTGCGCTTTATGAGGAGGCCACGATGGCTCACTGGCCACGGGATTCGGCTGCTCAGCACGAGGTCTCAGGATCGATTCTTCGACGCCGCGGCCGCATTTCCAGGGAAGCGAAATACAAAAATCGCCGTCCCGTGTACTTTGTGATGTCAGGACACGTTAAAAGGCCGCCGCGGTGGCTCTGTGGTCATGGCATTCCGCTGCTGGCCCTAAAGACGCGTGCTCGATCCCGGTCGCGGCGGTCGAATTTCGATGTAGGCGAAATTCAAGAGGCCCGTGTACGGTGCGTTTTCAGTGCGCCCTAAAAAACCTCAGGTGGTCGAAATTTCGGGAGCCCTTCACTACGGCGACTCTCATAGCGTGAGCCGCTTTGGGACGTTAAAACCGTATAAAAGAAAAGCAAAACAAGCACGTTAAAAATCCCTGAAATAACCTGGAGGTTTCCACTGCGGCGTCTCTTCGTCTCTATCTTTCTTGCTTTGACTCGATTCCTCAATCACCGTCTTCATTAACGGCGCAGTTGAGGTGTCCCCTAAGAGGGAAGCAGTTTCGCCGCTTTTAAAATCGCGAAGGTTTGCATTTGTATTTTTGCCCTACGCGCAGAGCTCTGTGAGGGCGTGGTAAGGAACCTGCGCTGGAGTTATCCATATATGGATGCGGCTCGTATATGAACCTTAGCGTCTTAACACAGGGCCTCGTCGATTTACCGGGCTCAGACAGCCCACTGGCTGCCAACCAGTTCGCCCCTGACAGGAAAGCGTATGGCGTTCACAATGTCTGTCGGCCAACGGAACCAGCCAGGCGGCTATCACGGCGACGGATCCCGGAGGGCAGATGCTCTCCGTATAGCTTTGCGTTCTGCTGCGTCTCGTTGCTGCGCACGTGTACGGCAGAAACAGACTGCTTGGGACCGAGAACAATTAACGAACTGAAGTTATTGAGGTCAGCCGCAGACTGCAGAACAGACAGTTGATCATTCTCGCACCCTTATAACATCGGCGACGACAACGTGAGTGTGTGCCTTCAGCGCACCGTGTGCTGCGTAAGCTTCGAGAAATCATCAAAAGCATGTGCCGAGCTATCGCAACCTAACGTCTTCAGTATAGCCACCGCATCGGAGGGAAAAATTGCCAGTGCGTTGCTCATCAAACGAGACGCCGCACTCTCGGATTATCCCGTGTTTGTTTACTGTGCAGTAAGTATGACTGGAATGACCATAGAAGATGGACCCTGCATGCATGGTGACTCACTCTGCTGGGGTCGTTGCGCTTTCTATGTTCATCAACTGCTTCCTCTGGGCTGTAGGCGGAAAAGATTCGGAATACGTTCCGCTCAACTGTAGTCTGTCGCCCGCGCCCGCCTGCAAGGAATGCACGTGTAATCTCGACAAAAGCGATCAGCTGATTTGAGCTTTCATCTAGAACAAGTGGATGTACAGTACTAGCTGCGTATCGTATCTTTAATCCTACAGCTTTATCGCAGAGAACTGGCACGTACCGCGTGGGCTTACGTGTTGATCCGCGATGGGGAAGTTGTCTTTACTTATTCGAACGCGAGCTGATGCGTGCGTAAGGTACTTCTCAGATATTTGAAGTATTTGTGGCAGAAGCCCCGTGCATCAAGCTGTACAGCAGTCGGCGACGACCGGATCGGCATTCGCCTCAAGAGCCGTACGCGACAGCTCTGTGGCCACATATGCGCCCGCACAGATCTCGAGAAGTGTGTTCGTGAGGGGTTATAATAAAGGACAGGTTTCAATCAATCAAGCATTTCTCAAAGAACATCCGCCTTTCCATTGCGCAGAAAGCAACGAAGACCAGGGTCTCGTAACGCGCTCAATCACTCCTTGCCAAGCAACACATGCATGTATGCGCGCGTCTGAGCGCGTACGCGGAGCTGGAATCTGCGGCCGCTTTCGTGAAAGGCCTCGAACGCCATCGCAATATCAGCTCAGTCGGGCGAACGAAATTAATGAATCAGGTATGAAGCGAGCATTCGTGCTTGCCAGGTCGTGAGAAGGTCGAACTGTGGACACTCACGTACGCACAACTTACAAATAAGCGACGATACCTACCGGAAAATGCATTATTGGCGACACAGACGATATGCACCGTGGTCTAGTCGAAACAAGCGCCTGCATCGAGTTTGGGATCCAACAAAACATCGCATGAGGAACCGCGTTCCTTCTAGTCCATACAAATGGCCGCGCGCGCTTCCCGCTACCATACCACTTCTGCGTCGTCTGCTAGTTACCCGAGCACTGCCAAGCTTCCCAGCCAGAGAAAAACGAACGCGTTCTGGGCAGCCATTGGAAGTGCGCGGAGTATCGCGAGAAAAAAAGAGCACCTGGCACCGCACTCTGCAAAACCCGCGGTCATCCAGAGGCGGATGATCGAAAAATTGTTTTTTAGGATTGTTCTTGAGGGAAGGAAATGTCGCAATAACTGTCTCACATATCTCGGTGCACACCCGAACCGCGCCGTAAGCAAAGGGATAAATGAGAAAGCGAAAAAAGAAAGATAATCTAAGAGGGCACAAAGTGCAGGGAACAAGCACATGTAGCGGTTCCTTGACGCTACTGCGTGTGCATATATGCAGCCGTCCGCGGTATGCCGTGCAGAGAACACAAAAACAAGGAACGCTCGCACCTAGGCGCGCGTCTCACGTACTTGGAAATCTGCTGTCGCCTTTGACGCGACCCATTTGTGGCCGGGAACCAATCACTCCGCCGCTACTGTTGTGTACTGCGTCTAATCGGCGTACATTTTTTTACATGTCTCGAAGTCTGTGCTTGTCCGACCCCGCAAGACAAGCAGCAACACATACGTGTACAAGCATACGTGCATGCGCACACAGAACACGTCGACGCTCTCTCTTAGACCCACTCACACTAATTCACGCGCTCTCCCTCACGCACCCTTAATCTCACTTTTGTTTTGCCAACAGAAAAATCATGACGACAAAATAGCTCCGTTGGCCGCTCAGTGATTCGTTCCGCTTGCAAACATGTGACACCCGTCTCAAGCGGTAAAGCTCAATTCTAGCCCTTTTCGGGATTGTAAGGTGCAGGCTCCTTACCATAGCCATCCACAATGGAGAGCCGAGAAGCATTGGGACCCCGGGATGCAATGGAAGCCGCAATTACCACTTCCCGCAGCCCAGGAGAGTGCATTTACATAAGGCCATGGTCGAAAACCCTTTTCCTAAGCATTTCACCCCAGAAAAGCCGAGCACCCGGCCGGGAGAAACCTTGTACCCACGAGATACCCGGTGGGTACACTACCCGGGCACCGACGATCGGATCCACCACTTCTCGAATGCGAGGCAGGTGCTCTACCACAAGGTCACTACAGGACTGAACTATTGCGGCTCAAAATTAAAAGAGAAAGAAATAAACTCAGACAAAGATTTTCACTACAAATTGGACGTTTATCGAATAATACAATGTATACTTACAACCTTTAACACAATTATGTGAAACACAGAACGACAACAGTAAAGAACAGCAGAACGATACATATACTATAGTGCAATCGAAATTAGCCACCGAAAATGTTTAGCCTTGCCAATGTCTTCCGGACGACGGGTGGGGCACTAACAGTGCACAGACATCGTCGGTAGTAAATCGCGAAACGTCATTTTCCAGCGCGCGTGTCGTGCTCGACGTCCTTGATGACCAAGTGTCGAGCAGCCTCCCCACCGTCTACTATCACCGACATGAGCGACGCTAGAAACGTTGTAGGCAGCGATCCTGCAACACCGTCTTCGGTCGCTATGCCCAGCCGCCTAGACTGGGTCACGGAACGGCGGTTGCACGGCGGCTAGACGCAAGGCAACAAAGGAGAACACCATGCAATTCTCGCTCATATCACGCGAGCAGCTGCTTGGCCAGAACCGTCCTTGCAGTGCCTGGTGGTGTTCTACCGTTGTGCCGTCGCAGACGAGCGCAGCAGTATTCAGGATGGAGTCGTGGCTACACTTGCCAGCGCATTCGGCTGTCTGGATGACCAGCTGGCACGTCGGAAGTGGAATCACGGCTACGAACACCTGTTCCGGCTGGCAGGAAAAGTGAGGTGAGGCACCGTCGATGAGCGGCGTGAACGCGACCGTCGTGATGGACCCAGCCTGGGCACGAGCCATGGCGTTCCTGTTGGCGACGGGAGCCTTGACAGCGTATGCCTGGACGGGCGTCTTGGCTTGCATGGAGCGCCGCAGACTTCGTAGAAGCAGGACGCACGTATGGGCCTTTCTCCTGAATGCTTCCTAAAAGCGCCGCGAAACCGTGAACCGGAACAGCACCGTGCTTGTGGAAGGTGTTCCTGGTAGAACAAAGCTGTGGCCGCACTCACAATGAGCGTCCACGTCAACTGCTAATGATGTCGATGTTACTGCGGAGAGTGTGGAACAACTTGAAATGCGCTTCGGGCGCCCCCAACGAATGGGGTCCATAGAGTATCTTTGAGAGCTGACGGCGCTACACTTCATCCACCGATGACTGGCTAGGTGTTAAAAATATTTTGAGCATTTGACAAATGCATATTTTTTTTATTTCTCATTTTTTGAAATGCATTGCGATACTGGAATATTTACTTTTAAAATCACCTAATGTTTCAAAGCTGCCTATTTAAGGCTTTGATTATGCACTGAGTTGCCTCATTTTAATGACTGACTAAATTAAATATTCTTTGGTCTGAGGTGTTTGCAGTCCCTTGCAAAAGTATGTTTTTTTATTTACTTCAGCAAAGCTTTATCGCAAATGGAGAATCTCTTAGCAAAGAAAAAGAGCTGTACCATCAGTTTCGGACTGACATCTGCTCGCCTGTTATTTGTTCTTTTTTTGAAAATGGAAATTGGTTTTGGGGGAAAGGAAATGGAAATAAAGGAGGGAGTGAAAGAAGAAAGGAAGGAAGAGGCGCCTTAGTGAATGGCTACGGAATAATTTCGACCACCTGGGGATCTTTAACGTGCACTGACATCGCATAGCACACGGGCGCCTTTAGCGTTTTGCGTCCATAAAAACGCAGCCGCTTCGAACCCGTCCGCGACAGGCTTGGATCTGGAGCGTGTGCAACCTGCACATATTCCGTTGCGACAAACTATGCATCCCGGTCGGCATCCGCGGCCACCAACGTTTATCGCAGTCTGCATGCATTAACCCCCCCCCCTCACACACACACATGAACAGGCAGCACTGTGGAAGCAGAAGATTCAGCCATCTCTCTCGCAATGCGCTCCATTGAGGGGTAAGAAACAAACCCACATCATCACCAGCTCTCAAACTGTCTGCTGCAATTGCGGTAGGTGAAAAATATGCGCCCGTGCACACATATCCTCAAAAGTAGAGCACACCAACGAGCCGAATTTATTTCCACACCTCGTCACTACTAGCTCTTCAGAAAACCAGCGCACACGCTATTGCCCGAGCTTATTATAACCGAGCACCGCAAGACGGCTCTAGACCATTAGAGCCGATGTTTGTAGAGTACAGCGCCATCGGCTCAACCGACACACGTACCCCTCGCCACACAAACACCTGACGTGGAATCGAGGAAGGTTGTTGTGAAAGCTTTAATGGACACAGGGTAGTTTAGGACACGCAGGTCCTTCGGCCTCCGCACGGCCCCACTTCACTCGAGGAAGCGGTTGCATGGAAACTGCTCCACACCAAAGCCTACCGCTTTCTTAGGCTCCCCAGCTGACAGGAAAGGCCGTAGGAGCTCTGTTGTGAGGGTCCCTCCCCGCACAGGGTGCAAAAAAAAAGTTCGTCACAGCTGTCATCCACTCCCTTTTTAAGCCATTCCCTGAAGGCGTGATTGAGGTGTCCACAGAGAGTGAGTCAGGTGGCGCTTTCAATCCGAATTTTTTTTGCCTTAGCATACACCATGAAGAGGAGACGCTCTTTGACAGCTTGCGGTTATATGTGTCGTTTTGTTGTTATTTTCGAAATGCGTTGATAAATAAAATCAAGTAAAAGCTATACGCAAGTATGTCCGTGTTACCTGTGTGTATTTGAGCCATTTTATGCGAATACACGCATGAATTTAGGGAGAGCTTAAGAACCAGGGGAAGCCTCGGAAAGGTTGTTCAGAAAGTAGGCCTGAACTGCGAACAGTTTTAACAAGCCGGCTTTGGCAAAGGTGAATGGTGGATTACATTGCGTCCACACGTGTTTTATTATATGTTTGAGACGAGTACATCTCTACCTCTCTTTGTGTGTCCATCAATGACAGTCCGTGCTATGGTGCATGCGTGAATAGCGCATGTGCTTCTAGGGGGAAACTGCATTATAACAGAAGAATTCAGGGCCGCAGGCCCCTGGGTCCCCGCACGACCCAGATAGCGGTTAAGTGTTTGCCGCCTGGTTCAGTCCGTCGTGCTGGATGCCTTTGGCACCTTTGTCACATTGTAAAAACCGCCCCTTCGTGAAATATCACGTGCGCTGACATGAAATTTTTCTCTTTTGGCTCGCGCTTTTGATGGACAGCCACTTGAGAGGGCCGTTTTTGCCTTCCGAAATTGGTCCTTCGCTTCCTCGTTGTTAGCTTTGGAGGGTATTTTACACAAGCAGCACAAACCCAACGTAGCTCTCGTCCCACCTCAGTCTTAAAAGAAAAGAACGTGGATTAGCACAGCTAATTCATAATAGAAAGCGAAGGCTGTTGGAGTTCATTCTGTTCATTGCCGTTTGCGTTGACGACATTCTAGACACCGAAGATTTTTGGGAAATCAACAGTGCATAACCGGCTACCTGGCTCAGTGGGCGCTTCATTCGCGCTTTGAGGTACGTGGTGTGGCGGTACTGAGAGAAAAAAAAATGGTTTTTCCAGAAAGGAAATCGCCTAATAGCTGTCTCACATATCTCGGTGGACACCCGAACAGCGCCGTAAAGGAAGGTAAAAAAGAGAGATCGAAAGACGCGCTGTAGTGGAGGGCTTCGGAATCACCACCTGTGAGACGCGTCATTTCTTTAACACCGAGTTTATTAACGCGACAGCCTTAAGGGCCCCATAACGCAGAAAAGCCGGTGTCGGCGGAGTTGGCCGTGAGCGGAGAATCCCAGAAGCATTAATATATAAAACAAAATAGTAAATTGGTTGAGTTGGGGAATCGAACCAGTACGAGACCAGCTCGCTAACCACACCGTCACGCCAGCTCGATTGTTTGGAATGAACAGAGGCGCGCCTAGTGAATACGGTGTTGTCTTAGAAGGATGCTTTTCTTTCACTTACGGCATGGTTTCGGTGTCCAACGAAATATGTGACAGGCGTCATTTCCTTTCCTTAAAACCAATTTTATTTTCATTTTCCTTGGTTACGGCATGGTTCGGGTGAAAACAAGTGAAAATTGTTTTTTGAGGAAAGGAAATGGCGCAGTATCAGTCTCACAAATCGGCCGACACCCGAACCAGCGCGGTTGGTGTCCGCCGAGATGTGATACAGATACTGCGCCATTTCCTTTCCCCAAAAACCAATTATCATTTGCTGTCTTGTGTGAGTTCCTTTAATGTCGTTTCGGAGAAAGCAAGATGTTTAACAAATTAAAAAAATCCTTCGGCTGTGTGTGTGTCAGTATGGCTATCAATAGAAACCGCCAGTCGCTCGACCACAAACATAGCCAGGGAGACGCAGCTTTTCTCTTTCAACCAAGGTTAACCAGAGCTAAACCGCCAGCAATTTTTTCGATTCGCCTCCATCAAAACGCGGCCGCCGCGGTCGGGTTTGAACACGGCTACTCCGGATCAGTAGCCGAGCGCCCTAATTAGCTACTGAACCAGCTACTGATCCGGAGTACCCGAGTTCGAACCCGACCGCGGCGGCAATCCTGCAATGTTTTGTCAGCGCTAATGCACGTAGCCCATATCGCTCTCTCACCTCCACGACGTACCTGAAAACGCGACTGGGGCGTTCACTGCCCCAGGGAGCCAGTTATGCGCCTTCCCTTCCTCAAAATCATCGGAGTCTGGAACGTTGCCAACAGCCATGAACACAATGAACGCCAACGGTCTATAGCTTCAGTGCCGCGTTTCTGCTGCAACGTTGTGAATGCCAACGCGTGCAGCGCCCATCTGTCACTACCGCCACGTAGGTTAAAGCGCGACAGAGGTGTCCACTGTCACAGGGGGCCAGTTTTTAACCCGAAAGCATTTATAGGCTATGTCGACGGGGTCGTATCACCAAAGCGTGTCACCAAAGTGTGTCAGAAGAGATATCATCAAACGAATGGTTGTATTCGATGGAGGACGATGTGAGTATGATGCGCAAAAAATTTGATGTCAATCGGATCATTAGTCACAAGTGTAGAGAATGGTTGTGAACGTAGCGAATCATTGTGAAAACAAGTAGGTGGATGGGAACGAACCGTGGTGCCAAATTTCAAAACGAATCATGGCCCCAAATTTCAAAAGCTCAAAATGGACGATTGAAGTTAAAAGAGTCTAATCAGAGTAAATGTGATTAATTAAGGCAAGTGATTACAGAAATTGGGGAAATTGATGAAACAACGTCGAACCTGGCATTCATTAAAGGCAATCAACCAATCGGTAACTAATCAATCAGTTCGCACTAATCAATTCGGTGCGGTTTAATTGTAGTCTTGAACCTGGATAGACAGCGAAAGCTGTGGTGTATCGGGCAAGTAGACGCGGCTTGGCGTCTGTGACGTTGAGTGTGTTCCGCACACTGGGTAGGTACCCCCCCCCCCCCCCCCCCCCCCCCCGCGGTGGCTCAGTGGTTAAGGCGCTCGTGTACTGAGCCGGAGTGCCCGGGTTCGAACTCAACCGCGGCGGCCGCGTTTCGATGGGGGAAAAAACGCAATCGAGGGTACTTAGGTCTGCTTATGGGGAGGAATGCGAAAGCATGTGTTTCGAGACAAGGAAAGGGCCCAGTAGCTCTCAGATCTCGACATCTCGGTCGACACCTCAACCCCGCGAAAGCATCACATCTGGCTCTGGGAAGGTCAAATTTAGCGACATGCGAATAGCGCCTTTACCTAGCGTAGTGAAGCTTTCGCTTCGAAAGAAAACGTAACTAGCTGAGGCTAGGCTGAAACTGGCCTCAGGAAGTACACGGCTACGTAAGCTGCTTATTATTTTCTCCAGACACCACAGGACGCAAGCGTGAAAATAAATATTCTTATTAAAGCGTACAAACTTCTTGGTGCTACGGATGATCGATGTGCTCAAAACATTAGACAATCCACGTACACAGGAGAAACACAAGAACAGGTGTACGTGGATTGTCTAATGTTTTGCGCACATCGATCATCTGTAGTGTTATTATGCACCAACTAGGCCCAACAGAAGTGTTATTGAAGTTCTTGGTGCCAACAACGCCACTGTTTTAACTAATACTTGAAGAGGGCGCAAGCAAAGAGGTATATTACTTTTATGAATAAAAGAGCACTGTTTTTTTCGAAGTGTGCATAAGCAATGAAAAAAAAAATATTGGTAACTATACTCTCAAGTTTGTAGGTTGAAACCAAATCTGTCCCCAATAATTAATTTTTGTTCCTTGTCCGCATAGCTTGCAGTCACTCTTCAAACGCACCGCCGATAGGTTGGTGTCACCGGCAGTTTGTTCAAGGACACATACGGGCCTCACCTCCACGACACATTTCGAATGACCTTGGTTGTTGTTACGGCACATGACCGGTTATATGCACCCACTATCTCGGCCCTTTCCCGTAGAAGCCTTTTCTGGATAAAGGCCTTGGGTGCCCAACTCGTTCCTCGTCGGTGTGTTGTTGTTGCCTTCGTGACATGCCACATACCCACGACAGGGGATTGGCCAGGGTTCAGTGGGGAGACCCCATAGAATAGGGAAACTAGTGTCAAGCTAATGATTGTGCCTGGGGTGAAATTTCAGAGTAATTAAAAAGAAAAGGAAAAACAAAATATTCGGGAGAGAATATCTGAGCATTAAATATAGGAAAATACCCAAACGCTCTTTTAAATGCGGAAATTTTGGAAACAATTAGCAAGGGAATCTGCCGGTAGCTATTATATAATTGTGGAGGTATTCGCAAACTTGATGCAATGCAAAACCCCTGGCGCTCGCGCCGAAAGAGAGGAGGAGGGGAACCGACAAAGTGAGACCCAACTTTGTAATGGGACATTCTAGGTGTGCTCTCCCCTAATGTGCAAACCTCCGGCAAGAGAGTAGAAAATGCTCTAATTTATCGACTTCACCACAAGCCGCACAAATGTTGTGGGACTGAACCCGCATCTACATAAGAAAAGATTTATACAGGGAATCCTGCACCGCATGAGTGTCATCGCTACCTCACACTGCCGGGTTTTACACGCACGAGCCTTCCATGGGTACATGAGATGTTGGTAGTCAACAGTAGAGACTAAGGAATCATTGCACCTGGCGGATAGTTATTCACCGAAGCCGGTCACTTCACTTCTTCCTCGGCTTTCGGCGGCGCGTCGGTAGTTGCCACGCGCGTTCGCTCTCGGGCTCTTCCACGCGCATCGGCACGGACTAGCACGGCTGCGTCGTACCCTGCAGCGCCAGTTCTCTGCCGTCCGCGTTTTCAAGCGTCTTCAGTCCGAGACAGCCACGATGGATGGCCGCCAAGGACCATGCGGATCCTCCCAGGGGACTGAGCAGGCGCCGCCGTTGTCTCAACCTCCGCAAGGGGCGTTCCCACAGGGCATCCAGGAGGGTGTTCCCCCAACGGGGACGCAGCTGCGCCCTGCCGCCCCCAGCGCCAATGACGCAGCCTCCCAGCTCCACCAGCAGCGGCCCACGGTGGGGCCGTCGCCAGTCTCCCCCGTGCACGCACCCAGGCTGCCTCCGAAATTGCGCCGGCCACGGCCATCTGCTGGCGGAGGTCCCCTCACCTCCGGGCGGAAATCACCGGCATGGCCGCCGAGGGCGAATGGAAACGAGTGCTTGACAAGGTGGTGGTTGACCAACTCCGAGAAGCGATGGAACGGTGCAATCTTGAGGACAGCCAACGCGCCGACCACTAACCCACTCGGCGACGTTTCTCAGGCTGGAACGAGTCTGCTTGGGGATACAGAGTCGGCCTAGTAGATTCAAACCTGCCCGAGTCATCGTTTCTGAGCGGAGCACAGGGAAGAGGCATTGTCAAGAACACGTGCCGCCGGGGTGCAAGAAAACCTGCCGCCGCCAAGGTGAAGCTCATTCTGCTTCCATTAAACAGTTTTCACCGCCTTTCTGCGTGTATTTTTATGCGCACCGCGTCCGCGTGCTTCTGTCGTCACTAGGGGCATGTTGTGGTTATACAGGGATAGTTAGTGGCTCTGCCGAGATCGTGATCTCGCCGTTGCTGGCGTCACTGTCCATAAAGTGCATGGCACCGAAAAAAAGATCGTAACTAGGCACTAACCACACGCAACTGCGATGAGGCACTACACTGCTCAGCTCTACACTCAGTCTTAGGGGTACTGTCAATGGAACGCAAAAATGTTATAATAAAGGGTGATATCAATATTAACACATTAGATCCCGACTGCTCCTCATATGCAGATTATATGAAAGTTTTAAATACTCATGGCATCGAAAATCTTATCAACATTCCCACACGCATTTCCGCTAATGGTTCTAGCTCCCTCATAGATCACGCTTTATGAAACCTAATGTCCGCCCCTAATGCAGGTGTCATAGAAGCCAATATAACAGATCACTACCCTATTTTTATACAGTTGGATAACTGTGTTAACTATGTTAGGCATACTCAGTTCATTAAAAAAAAAACATTGAACTCTGCATTATACCTTGAACGGGTTGCTATTATTGACTGGTCAGTGGTTAAGGCTCTTGATGACGCCGATATTGCATTCAATCATTTCTTTCTTATCTCTAATACTATAGATGAGTGTTCTACAATATAAAATTGCAATAAGAAGTTTTCAACTCCGAATAATTCCTTGACGACTTCTGGCCTTTTAAGCAGTTTGAGAAAGAAAGATAACATCTATAGAAAACGCAAAAAGCAACCATTCAACTTAAAGCTTTTTGCGTGTTATAAGAAATATTCTAATGTATTAGGCTTGCTCCTTAGAACAGCGAAGAGAAAGTACTATGAAAGAGAAATAAATCACGCCGGAAATAACGTTCACAAGCAATGGAAAGTTATTAATTCCTTCCTAAACAGAAACAACTCGAAAGCTCCCATATCAACAATTACTTCCGGTAAGGTAACATATACCAATCCCTCTGACATTGCTTAAGCCTTTAGTGATTCATTTGCTCTAGCCTCAGTAGTATTAAACACTGCAGCTAATCAAACATTACAACCATCTCTCTATAGCATTTTCTTTTTCCCTTTCTCCGTGATGAAATCGGCAAAATAATCTGAAAGACGCCTGTCCAGGTCACGATAATATTCAATCATCCCATATTAAGTTAATTGCGCATCTCATCTGCGATGTCTTCGCCCATTTTGTCAATCTGGTCTTGAAATCGGGCACTTTACCTACTGCATTGAAAATGGCAAAGCTAATTCCAGTCTTCAAAAAGGTAGATAAACAAATCATTTCTAATTACCGCCCAATCGCTATTTTATCATTTTTCAGTAAAATTATTAAAAAAACCATTGTTATTCGAATAAACAATTACTTAAAAAAATTTGACATTCTCTCACCTAACCAGTTCGGTTTCAGAATGGGATTCGCCACCGAATTAGCTGTGATCGCTCTCACCGATAAAATTAAATCCTGCATCGACGCAGGTAACATTGCTGATGCATTATTTATTGACCTTTCCAAAGCTTTTAATTCCCTCAACCATGCTATTTTTTTTTTCAATAAGCTTGACGCTGTCGGCATAACTGGGCCTGCACTTTCGCTAATCATAAGCTATTTATTCAATTGAAAACAAGCCGTGTTGATCTCGGGAACATATTCAAAATTCAAGACTACTAACGTTGGAGTTCCCCAAGGTTCCCTTCTTGGCCCTCTTCTATTTTTATCATATATCAATGACCTCCCTAGGTACCTTTGTAATTCCAACTGTTTTCTTTATGCTGACGACACAACAATCTTAACCTCAGATTCACATATAAATAATGTGGCCGATAAACTTAACATTGATGCACAGTATGTATCCGATTGGTTCAGAAATAATTTGCTGTTCATTAATGCATCCAAATCCAGCTTTATAGTTTTTAGGTCACCTCATAAAATTCTTTGCGAAAACCCGTCTGTTATCATAGGCTCAAACTCAATCCTTTCAGCTGATCACGTATCCTTTCTAGGCGTAGTACTGGACAAACATCTTAAATTTCAGACCCACATCTCATCAATTTCCCGAAAAATGGCGTATGGTATTAGAGTATAATTAAAGTTCGCCCTCGCCCGTATTTTCATGTTCCCATTTTCATTTCCCTCTATTACTCGTTCATCCACTCCCATATTCAGTATTGCATTTCATCTTGGGGAAGCACGTATCATTCGCATTTATCTTCTCTGCAAACTATTCAAAATCAAGCAATTCGAATTATCACTTATAGTCACTACTCTGCAAATTCCCCTCGTCTGCTCCTATCATACAACATTTTATCGGTGCCCAAAATGATCGACTGCAAATTATGTACCCTTATGTACAAATCTGTTAGAAATCTACTTCCTTTTTCGTTAACTAGCAGTGACCAAAATCCGCGTCGCAACGACACGCGTTTTGCTAATAACAGTAACTTTTTACTCCCTAAACCTAACATTAATTATGGAAAGGAAACAGTTCGTTTCACTGCCACTACATTATGGAACTCATTACCAGTTAGCATAAGCAATCATCTAATATCTGTGCCTTTAAATCCGCTCTCCGTCAGCTTTTACAATCCCCCTGATAGTATTTTACTTGGTATATGGTACTAGTTTTGTCATTTATATCATTCAATGATTTGTGTTTTGTATTGGTCTGTACGCTATTAGGTGTGTAATCATTTTTCATTCAAATGAGGGTTTGCATTATTTCTCATATTTCACTCACTGCTCATTTATGATGCCAACAACTTTAATTTTTTTTTTGCATCTGCTGTCTGTAATTCTTTTTTTACTATTGTTCTTAAAGGAGGGCCCGTCCACAGTCTCTGACGTTGGGACCTCCTTCTGTATTCCAGTGTTTTCTAACCTTGTACCATAAACATGTAATAAACGAACCTTGAACTTGGGATGTCCTGCGCGCGCCCGCTTTTCAAGGCGGGGGCAATTGTGCTAAAAGCTCCTCGAGAATGATTTTTGGCTGCCTTTTATCTCAGTGGGGAATTTTAGTGCTTATCAACGTATAAATTTAAAAATATATATCAACTGTCACGCAAAAAGAAACCGCAAAGCATAACTTTAGACAGCCTTACCAGACGTACTGCCTTCGTCACCGAGGGATCCATACATTATCCGTCTTTTTTGCACCGCGCGTTCCGCCAGCTGCGGTAGCTGTCCCGGCCGCGAACTGAGCTGCTGGTCTTGAGTGATCCAAAGAAATGAGAAAAAGTGGCCTCATTGCTCCGTCGGCAAATCGCCGGACTGGAAATCAAATTTCGGTCACCATGCTTGATAAAGCTGTGAAACGAAAACGAAAAAAAAAAGTGCGTGAGCGCTTAAATATTGGTACGCGATGGCAATGCTTTCTTCATTAGGTCTTCTCCTTGCTTGAAGAGCTAAGGTTGCCGGCTTAGCGCATTGATCGGCGACAGCTGACTGGCACTGGCTGATTGGCCTTCCTCCTTTAACCAACAGCCCCTTTCCGGGTTCCCGTAGCAACCACCGACAGGTTGCGCATTCCTCCACCTTCGTCGGAACCTCACCGTCCACGGTGGCCACGGGCTCTCCCCGTGGCAGCCACCTTCCGGCCACTCCCTCATCTTCCATACAAGTGGAGAGAGGGATTTCACTCTCTCCATTTTCTCACCTGCCAACCGTGGCGGATGGTTGGCAGGTGGTGTGCATAACACTAGGCCGCCGTACATCAGGCGCTTGACCTTCACGGTGGGGCTTTTAATGCTAACACCTTAAAAAAAAAAATCAACTACCTAAAGGTGTCCCCAGCCAACTTTATAGCCATAAATTAAAAATATACCGCGGCAAGATAGGTGGAGGCAATTTCAACCGTGTTGCTGGTCGTTATAGATATAGTTGCTCCGATTATTTTTTGTATTCTGTTGTATTGAATAATTAAATAAATTGAAAAGGTTAATTTTCAGCCATTGCGTTTCTGGCGGAATTCTTGATGCCAAGTTTTAGAGCGTGCAAAAAAATGTCTAATTAATCAGTTTTCATTCTGATGTGAGCTATAGATGTTTTTTTTTTCCGCGTTGAGAAGAAAGCGCGCGAATACTGAAAAAAATCGCCGTGATCACCCTCTTGTGTTGGGAGGCCGCGCTGCTCAGCTCGGACCCGGAGGTTCAACTCCGAGTCATGGAGCGGGCCGAAGAAGTCGCCGAACGACATCGTCGGTCGGCCACCCTGGCGTCCGGCCTAGAAGAGGAGCCCACCGCGGGGAGAACGTCGCCCCAACCCGCCGTGGTGGCTCAGTGGTTAGGGCGCTCGGCTACTGATCCGGAGCTGCGTTTTTATGGAGGCGAAACGATAAGGCGCCGTGTGTGTTGTGCGATGTCAGTGCACGTTAAAGATCCCCAGGTGGTCGAAATTATTCCAGAGCCCTCCAGAACGAGGGGGTGCTAGGGGAGCTACAAAATGGGTTCCGGAAACAAAGGAGGTTGAAGAATTCTTCCTTTCTTCTTTCACTCCCTCTTTTATCCCTTCCCTTACGGCGCGGTTCAGGTGTCCGTGAGATACTGCGCATTTCCTTTCCCCCAAAAGAAACCAACCTAAGACCTCTTCTTTAATAAAGTATACCCCTCCCTCCTCTTGCGCTGTTGACCCGCCGCGCTCTCAAACGGGGAATTCGAAAACGTAGCCGCGTTCGATGGTGGCGCAAATGTCACGGGGCGGAAACAATGAAGTGAGTACTGGGGGCAAAATTAAAAGTGGCACCGCGTTCCCTGCGAAAAAAAAAAAAAACACCGGGTGCGCTAGTTTCCGACAGCTATAAGCAGGTCGAAGCACTAAGTTTCGTTCCTGTAGAGGCGGACAGCGTTTCGCGTCTGGAGCCTTCGCTTCTGAAGGCGGCGGTTTTTTCAGACTGACGAAACAGCCGACTGACGTCTATAGCAACGATGCTTTTTTTTCGGCCTGCGTATACAGTTACGTCGCGGGAACTGGCGCGCCCGCTGTTTTCCGCCTTGAACGCGGCCCGGTCACAACATGTACATTTAATATTGCCGCGAGCGCTCCACGTCGTTACATTCGCGCCACCGTCGAACGCGGCTACGTTCACGAATTCCGCGTTTGAGAGCGTTGCTGTCGTGGCGCCGAAGAGCATGATCACGCGGGATTTTTTTCAGGCTTCGCGCACTTTCCTTTCAACACGAAAAAAACTCATCCATAGCTCACATCAAAATAAAAATTCGCAGTGGCTAAGCACAGCGAGAGCTGCATTTCCCCACTGGTTACGCATGTTGTCGAGTTTGTTGTGACTAAAATGTTAAGCATTGAAGAAGTATTCGGTGAGACACATTGTTTATTTATTCAGTTGTTTTGACAGAGATAAACACTGCCCGATGATCGGTAAAGTAACACGCAGTTGTAAAGTAACACACAGTATTTAGACTGGTTGCTCTCTCTCAGATACACAATGTCAATCCTTTCAGTCCAGGATCCGGAGTACCCAGGTTCGAACCGACCGCGGCGGCTGCGTTTTTATGGATGCAAAACGCTAAGGCACCCGTGCTCTGTGCGATGTTAGTGTACGTTAAAGATCCCTAGGTGGTCGAAATTATTCCAGACCTCTCCACTACGGCACCTCTTTCTTCCCTTCTTTTCTCAGTCTCTCCTTTATCGCGCTGGTGCACTTAGATGCGTTCAGCGGAACGGTAGGTGTGATCCATGCGACACCTGCCGTGGAGATCAACACCGCGGACTGCGGCCGAAAGTTTTTTTTTAATTGGTTTTGGGAGAAAGGAAATGGCGCAGTATCTGTCCCCATATATCGTTGGACACCTGAACAGCCCCCGTAAGGGAAGGGATAAAGGAGGGAATGAAAGAAGAAAGGAAGAAAGAGGTGCCGTAGTGGAGGCTCCGGAATAATTTCGACCACCTGGGGATCTTTAACGTGCACTGACATCGCACAGCACACGGGCGCCTTAGCGTTTTTCCTCCATAAAAACGCAGCCGCCGCGGTCGGGTTCGAACCCGGGGTGCGGCCGTAAGGTAAAATTGGTTTTGGGGGAAAGGAAATGGCGCAGTATCTGTCTCACATATCGGCGGACACCTGAACCGCGCCATAAGGGAAGGGATGAAGGAGGGACTCCGGAAGAAAGGTGATGAAGCGCGCGGCGCACCCTCTCCTCCTCCCCGGTTGCAATGGTAACGGCGCATGCGCACAACTGGCCTCCCCCCGTGTACCAAGTTAACGGCACATGCGCACAACTGGCATCTCGCGTGTAGCGCGAATGCTCGACTGGTAGCCTAGTGTAGCTCCCGGTACAAAACTGATTCATTACACATTTTTGGAACACTCTACGATACGGCACCGGAAATTGAACCACAAGTAATTTTTAAATTTGTTTAATTATGCACTTGAACAAAATACAAAAAAACTCTGAGTAACTATGCATACAGTGATTAACAACGGTGTTGAATTTGCTTCAAGTGGTTGTGCTTCTGTATATTTTGAATATTTGGCTAAAGTAAGCAGGCCACCTGGTACGTTCGGAGTAATATTGTTTCATGAGTAAATTGAAGGCTGTATTTTGTTAGTGTGCTTCTATTAGTGCATTTGTTTCCATAGTCTAGGTGCAACTATAATATATTCTTTGCAGTAATGTGGCTACAAAAAAAACCCTGTCTCTCAGTTGAGCAGGGAATTTGTTTTAAAGCTCATTGTTTACATACGTGTTCGTCAATGTGCGCGTGTGAGTGCGTTCGTGCGTGTGAGTGAGTGAGTGAGTGTGCGTGCGTGCGTGCATGCGCATGAGCGCGCTGGTGTCTGCTTATGGAGGCAGACAGACTGAGACACGGAACGAGTCGCTGGAAAAGTAAAGGTTTCGTAGTTCGCGTCTATGGGTGCTCCACTTAATCAGTACCGGGTGTTGAAAATTAGGTTTCCATGGTTTTTTTGTAATAAATGACGATCAGAACGTGCGAACCATTTTTCCGCATAGGTTATACGACCAGGGGGACACAAAGTGACAAATTACTTGTTTTGTTTTTAACACCTAAATGCCCCTGTGAAGAGGTTTTACATCAGGGGGGGATCGTTTCTAATTATAGCCGTGCTATTCAATGAAGTGATAATACTTACGGTGGATGGCAGCAGTAGCGGTAGCGGTGTAGGGGGCCCATGAGTCAGTAAAAGGAGCATTGGACCAGGGGGGGGGGGGGGGGGGGGCGGATTACAGTGCTCGGGCCCGGGTAGGAAGGGTGGCTAGTGACAGGCAGCTACACGGGGGCGCCGGTATGACGGACAAAGCCGGTAGACGTTGGGGGACAGGCATCGCCTTGTGGCTGGCGGTCAATGGTTCGTCAGAAAGCCAGAGCCATTTCCCCTTCGTGCATACAAACCGGAATCTTCCCTCGGCCTGACACTGTCCCTTCAGGAAGCCGCCGACGACAGCAGAGATTATTGCTACAAGGCGCAACAAAGGACCCCTCTCCAGCCCCCCCCCCCCCCCCCCCCCCCCCGCCCTTGAAGATTGCATGACATTAGACTCCTTCAGCATACCGTGTACCGTGTTGCCGTTACCGCTACCGGAGTACCGGGAGCTTGCGCGCAGCCAATGCGCATGCGAAAATCGCCTTGACGGCGCCAGAAGGCGCTACGCACCCGGCAGCTAAAAACGGTATGCTAAAAACGTCTCTTATCGCCGGTATGCTAAAGACATCGGTAATGCTAAAAACGATCACTCTGAATGTGTTCTAAGAAGGCTCCGAATTGTCCTGTGAACAAGGGACTCTGGAGTGGGACTCTGGGAACAGTGGCTTTTCCTGTCGAAGGACGCTCTTCCAGCCAATGGCGTCAGCCGAGTTAGATAACACTGCTAGCGTGACAATGCAGGGAGTGGCAGATGAAAGGGGATAATCTCTTCCCTCTGTGGTCGGGGATATACCCCTGTCTCCATTGTGGCGCCGCTCCCTACATTGTCCCGTTAGCAGGGTCATGAGAATCGGCCAACGCTACTGGCCGGAAGTGGGTACTTTGACGGGGAAAAGCCACTGCGTTCTTGAGTTGTATTCGGCTATATCAGAGTTGCAGGGCAGGACGAGCGATTCAGAGAGCCAATCGCCTTTATGGAGATCGCTCTGTGCATCGCATTTTGTAACTAATTTGGTGACTATTTTGGATTTTACATGTGTTTTGGAGAACAGTTATTAATGCTGTCAAAGTTGAACGGGATGGCACGCAGCAAGGAACCAATCGGGTTGAGGCTTGCTGCTATTGGATGCATCCTGAATGTGCGACGGACTCTTGAGAGTTTAAAACGGAGCCCGGGAGCCCAACCTGTCGTTCTGGGCTAGGTTTAGATGCTCTGCGTCTTCGGCTATGCCGAGGAGGGAAGGTTTCTCTGTTACCCAGTTCCGTCTTATTTGTCGCTTCGTTTAATGTCCTGTACTTGCTTTAAATCTCCAGTATATAAAATTCAGTTCATTTTCGCGTTACCTTCCGTTATTGCAAGTCGTCATTACACCGTCACTGACGGGGCACCTCGGGTGCAGGAGCCTTCAAGTAAACAAACGGTCTCAGACGGCGCGCCCCTGGTGCAAAGAAAAGAACCTTTATTGCTTTACTAGCGAGAATATCATTCTAATTCGTGTATGTTCTTACAAAAGCAGGGGACACTTAAGCACCCTCTTAAGGTTATGACACGACAGCGTTAATGGTTATTTACTTTTATTAATTAGTACACCTTTATAATTACACACACTCGTTAGCATACATAAGAAAACACACTATACCACGTGGTACACGACAAGACACTCAAAGTATCCCTGCAACCAATTCGAACGAACGTAACAACTAAGAGTAAAATCAATAAAGAACAAAAATAAAGGCAATAAAGAAAAAATGTCTGAGTGGCCTCCGCTTTTAATCATTTTCATTTCATAGATCAGCGTATTACGTCACGACACTCTCTACCGATCCTGAATTAGTGCGACAAAGCGCGTGGCTTTTCCTCCGAACGTAAGCTCTAACGCAGTGGCGTTGAGAGAAGTAAACGCTTTAAAGGAATTACTCAATGGATGCCAAGATACTAGCACTGCTAACGAAGATTTCTGCACCTGAAAAAGCGCCACAGATGCGTGGTGTTAGTCCTTTAAGAATGCTAGTGTGATGAGAAGGAAATGCAAAAATTATTCCTCAGGCAGTGCGCCCCAGCCCCTGGCTCACAAAATAAACGGCCGCGATGTTGGCGATGACTATACCTCTTCTTGCGCCTAGCGACGTACTTAAAGAGAGCGCAGGTCAGGGTGTAAGCTCGGCGTCGACGCTCCCTAGCCGGCGAAAATAACACAAACACTTAGAACTGGGCGCCGCGGTGATTGCTTCTCAAGCAGTCACCAGCAGACGTCGCATGTGCACTAGACATTTGGCGCAGCTCATGCGCTGTGTTTCCATTTCGTTCGAAAAGAAAAACACCAGTGGCCGTATTATATAGGGAGCTATTATCTATTTTCCGTTTCGGATCCATTTGTTCCTCTGTCATTGGTCACTCAGATATACCCGCGGCTTTCAAGCGCCTGTGGGAAGCGATCAGACCATTGGCGACCGCACCTCACCATTGGCTGCATATCGCATTGGATGCATATCGCATTGGCTGCATAGCGCAGCCAATGGTGAGCCGGTGCATGCGGCGAGTGGTGCAGGTCATCATTGACGCAATGTGTCGCATCAACCGGGTCTACCTCGTGTTGCTGTGTGCGTTCGCGCCAGCCTTCCCCAAGTGCACGTTGATGTTTCCAATCTCGTCGGTGGTGCAGTGGAGTGCTGTGCAGTTACAATGCGTGTATCTGGTGGTGACACTTCTGTTGATAGTTTTCATGTGCGCACTAACCGTCATTGGGATCAACGCCTATTGGTGCGCGTTATGCAGCGCCTTTCCCGTGACTGCCTTGCTATTGGAGAATTTTTCACCACACAGCCTGGGGCTCTTCTGTGAACCATCGTAGCGGAAAAGACATACTAGACGCTGCTCCCACGGCGGGTCTTTTGTGCCTCAGCACGGGACAACACACCTTTGTTTCGCGTCGTGCGCATTCGGCCATCGGCGTCTCCTTTGCGTCGTCTTCCTGTGCCCGTGATTACACCTAGAAGACGGGTCCAGACACTCAGGGATCGGACCACCTCCCCATCGTTCTCACGTCGCGTTCTGCGCTCCCGCGCACGCGCACTTACACTGTTGTGCAGTGGGCAAAGTTTCGCGAACTCTGTGCAGGCTTTGTTCCGCGATCACAATTCCCGGTGTGACAGTGATACTTCTATGCTGTCTGTACTGGGGTTTTGGGCACCCCGGTGCCCGACATTAAGCTCCTAAATCTACGATTGGCTCGTCGTGTGGCTAGCGCCTCGCGGTTGGGTCTAACCGCCCGAAACTCTGGACCGTATACAATCGGCTTGAGGCCGCTTGTCGTCGCCACGCCAAACGCCTGCGGAAGCGAAGTTGGGCAACTTGTTGGGTTCTGTTCCGCCCTCAATGCGCGGCATCTCCAGCAGCGTGCCTGGCGTATCATGCGTTCCTTCCTTGAACCGGGTGGCCCAAGGTGCCAGCCCTGTTTTGGCTGTCGCCATCTCCCTAGCTGGCAATCACCAATGCCGAGCTTACCGAAAAGCTGACAGACCATTTTGCTCCAGTCATGGCTGCTGCACCTCCTGTAATCCAGTCACCTCCGTCTTCTGCAGAGCCCCCTCGTTATTCTGGCGCCACTGCGGCCCACATCCGCGCTCTTTGCAGCGCTGACGTCACTTCTTACGAGCTGCGCTCAGCCCTGGCCTATCGCAAAAGTCACAGAGCAGACGGTATAGCCTATCACATGCTCCGGAGTTCGGACCCGCGGCAACCCGACCTGCTGCTTGCTGCCTTCAACCAGGTCTGGTGTTCCGGCGCTGTTCCTGCTAACTGACGCGAGCAAATCGTTGTCCTCATCCTCAAAAGGGTTACGCCGCGGCGTAGCATCTCGTAATATCAACCTGTATCGCTTAGTTCAGCTGCGGGAAAGCTCATGAAAGCCGTGGCACTACGCAGACTTGAATGAGTTGACGACGCCTGCGACACCATCGCCCCTAAGCAAAGCGGTTTTCGCAAGCTGCGCTCCACAGCTGACTGCTTCGCTGATGTATATTCACCACCTTGGAACAAGCCAAGCTCAACAGTCAACGAGAACAGAAAACTGGGCGAGTTGGAATGGATTCATCTTTAAGCAGCGCGAAACACAAGACGTTGAGGAAGAAACACGAGACGACACGAGCGCTATCTATTTTATGGTGAAGAACTCTACTGAGGTAGTTGATTTCCTGTCGCGGCTGGAGGACAAGAAACATTATGCCTTTAGCATGGATGTGGAGGATCTATTTTACTCCCTACTCCACGCTCAGCTGTTGAAGAATGTCAAGGACTGCATTGTCAAGGATAAATACAAAACGGGCTTCATTGCCAACTGTGGCACTTCCGTGGAAAGTTTCCTTGAAGTTTTGTCCTTTTACTTACGTTCGACCTTCGTTGGATGGGGTGAAAAAGGTTTCGTCCAGCGGTCTGGTATGTGTATTGGGTCTCGGGTCGCCCCGGTGTTGAGTGACATTTTCCTCAGCAGGATGGACATGATACTTGAAGAAGATCCTAAGGACTTAGCTGCGAAAGTGCTTCGCTATGTAGATGATTTCTAGTGTTTCTGAACCATGGGTCCCCCAGCAATGTTACCAATGTCATTAAGATTTTCAAAGAGAGGAGCCACGGTCTGGGTTTCACGTTTGAATGACCAGACTCGGGTTCAATTCGGTTCCTTGACTTAAAAGTCATCTGCCATGAAACAGGAACCTGTTGGGAATATAAGCCTAGAACAGCTAAGCCGCTCCTAACTTACAATTCAGCGCACTCAAAGCTGGTCAAGGCGGGGATAGCGACTTCGTGTCTCAAGGCTTCATTGCGTAAATTGTGCTCCCACACGGTTGAGACTAGCTTCCAGAGGCAGGTTCAGAGGCTTAGGGACGCTGGTTTTCAGATGTGGCTCTGGCTCAACTATCGGAAAGGATATTGAGTTGGGGCGATAGTCTCGCAAAAGAAAAAGAAATAGACGGCGCGCTAACAAGAATAGTCGCGATTCCGTACGTACATGGAATGTCACACCGGTTGAAGAAGGTAGGGGCAAGATACGGGGTAAAAGTAGTTTTCACAGCTAAGAATAAGCTGAGCAGAGTCTGCAGTGCAGTAAGCAAGAAGCTCGAGGGCTGGGATGACCGAGGGAGGAACAGATGCACAGTTTCACATAAAAAACCGCTCGTCGACTGCGGCACTGCAGTGGTTTATTCTATCCCGCTTTCCTGCGGCAAGACCTACATCGGCCAGACAGGCCACTGTATAAACGAGCGGCTGTTTGAACATCGAAGGTCAGTAAAAGGGGCAGTTTCGTCGAACCTTGCTGTGCACTGCCGGAAATGTAAAGATTGTTTCCCCCATTTGGACAAGACAAATATCGTTTAGTCACCCAGATCGGACTTGCAGGGAGTTAGTTGAGGCGTTTCTGATAAGGCAGGAGTATGAAACATGTGTCGCTTCGCCTTCTATCAATCTCGTGGAAAAAGAGATTCATGCTCTCGGGGAATGTGTGGCGACAGGTTGATAGCAGGTGCATGTCATGTGTTAAGATTTCTGGTGTGCTTTGTTAAAATGAGGCGATTAACCTCCCGCTGCATGTACGTACGGTTTTACGGACTATGTCGATTTTATGGTTTGGGTTTTTGTGTGTTTTTCGGTTCTTGCTTTTGGTGCCTATATAACTAACCCTTCTAAAATAAAAGTTCAGTTGTTAGCGCTCGTGTCGTCTCATGTTTCTTCCTCTACGCCCTATGTTTCGCGCTGCTTAAAGATGACTCAACAGTCCCGCGGGATACCTTATCCTTATTGATTTGAAAAGTGCATTCGATAACTTGCCGCACTGGGCCATAATTCAAACGCTCGACGCTATCGGAGTTGCTGGCGAGCTTCTTGCATATCTGCGCTCATTTCTTAATGAGCGAACTATGAGCGTTCGCGTTAGAAGCGCGCTCATTTCATCACGACCTGTTCCTTCTGGTGTGCCAAGAGGAGGAATGATTAGCCCCTTTCTATTTAACCTTGTGCTCGCAGGTGTGTTCAAATGCCTATCTCCCTCAGTGTGCGACTTCGTGCGTGTTGCTGTTTATGCGGACGCCATTGCGCTTTTTGCGTCGTAACCCACCTTCCGCGACACGCGTTCATGTCCTTCAGAGTGCTCTAGACTCTACTGGTTTCCTTCTCCAACGTGTCGGTCTAACCATCTCGGCGGAGAAGACTGAGGCACTTGCCTTCCACCCGCTTTAAAGCAGCGGCCGAGGGTGCGCCCCTTGTCATGCGCTATATGCATACGCCGGGCTTGACATTCCTTGACAAGTGCGCTGTTTGGGGCTCGGCATTGACTGCCGCCTGACTTGGTCCCCGGCTGTCATTGCTGTCCTCAAGCAAACAAAAACAGTTCAGCGCCACGCTCGACGCTTCCTTGTTCGTCAAGGGTATTCCTCGCCTGTCCTATGCGTGCGCCTATACGAGGCCATGGGAACGACCAAGGCGTTGTATTCCCTGCGTCTCGTATCCCTGAGCCCTTCACAGTGGCACAGAATCGATGCAGATCACCGCGCAGCCGTTCGCGCATACTACGGACTTCCGCGATTCTCGCAAATTGGCCCTACTTATGCCGAGACCAGCTTCTGGCCTGTTTCTCTCCGTGCCTTCAAGATCCGCTTCCATCACTTTGAACGCTTGAGCCGCGCCCCTGATTGTGCCCCACTTCTTGCACGACTGCAATCCATGCCGCAAACGTGCCTGGGCCAAGCGGCGAACCTACTAAACACATTACCGGTCCCTGCACCCTGTCATCTGTATTGACCTAAGCCCCCTCACCTCGACATTCCACCTGTGACGGAGACATCATTGCCGGGCATTGCATCCAAAAAAAACGCATGCCACACTGTGCCTTGCGACAAGAGGCTCTCGCCAAAATCAATGAGGATCTTGCCGGCAGCATTATAATCTGCACAGACAGCTCCGTTTTAAGTAGAGGAAATTCTGCTGCTGCTGCATGCGTTGCTGTCACACTGGGCGCTCGCCAGAAGTGCCGCCTCCCACCGCCAGTATCTAACACTGCGTCAGAACTTGCAGCATTTTCACTGACTTTAGACCTACTTTGTCTTCACTCTTATCCTCAGCGAGCCGCTATCGTGAGTGACTAAGACGGTCATTCAAGCGCTTCTTCTACCCGAGAAAGGCCAAAACTTGGTTTTCTTTATACGTGTGCAGCTCGACGAGCTACAACGCTGCGGACGCAGCGTCAGTTTTGACTAGGTGCCCTCCCATGTTAGCGTTGACGGCAATGAGGCAGCGGATGACCTGCACGTCAAGTTAACCTCCCCTCAGTGCCCTTATCCATTGCGGCATTTCCCTATGACTCCCCCAGACTTATAATCAGGCGCCACGCCGATCTACATCATCCCGATTCGCGCATTTATTCGAGGCAGCACATTCACCGCGTTGACACTGGCGCCTTCTCTAGTGGAGATTTTGTGTTCCTCTTAAGAGTTCGGCTCTGTTTAGACTGCTGAAAGGCAGCACCGTTTTCGCAGATCACCTAGTGACCTTTGTGCTCAGTGTGGTGCTTGTGAAATGTTGGAACACTTCATCTGTCAGTACCCACGTTTGCAAAAGCATCACGACAACCTACACGCTGGCTACCAAAAAATTGGCCTCCTCTGTGCCTCGTTATGTGATATCATCGTCCCCCGAGCCTCCACTGGCAAAGTAACCAGTGCCCTCAAGCTGCTGCTCGAGTTTTTTCAAGCCGCTAAATTACGCCCTCGCCTCTAATTGACGCGTGTGCTGTCAGCTTCTTTTGTCATCTCCCTTGCCCCTCTTCACTCCCGACACGTTTCCTCTCTCCTATTCTTTCCCTCCCTGTATAGCCTCGTTGCGGTGATCCCCTCGTCTGGAGGAGGCAGTTATAGGGCTGCTGAACTCCCTCCCCCCGCGTCCAAGCCCATCCATGTATATCAAGTATCATTGACGAGGGGATACGCTATACCTTGTGATGGCGCTATAGCGGCTTGTGACTGGCCGCTTGCTGCTTTCGGCTGATGCTGCCGTCGCGCTGTAGTTAAGCCAAATGAAATGAAAAATGTATAACGGCTCCTTATTCAATACGGCCCCAGACCTCCTCGTGCATGAGGGCTTTGGAGAAGTTTTTGTATTTAAAGATTGATACAACATAGTCTTCTCCACGGCTACAAATTCGCCACTTAAGTAAGTGACAAACATCACTAATATAAACGTTAGTTAATAAATATTAGGTACTTTGATATCTAATTAGTACATTGACCTAATGACGTCCGCCACAGTTGGAAGTTCCTTTCTGTAGTTTTTCTTTCTATGGTTTATGGGGGTTTAATGTCCCAAAGCAACTCAAGCTAGTTTGTCTTTCTGTCTCAGAAGCACTAGATATGTTTTGAAATTTTTTAAGGTGCTCGTTGAAATACCCAGTATATTGGCTTGAGAACTACGCGAGAGTGCAGGAATGTTTCCACCTTTTGTTCAATTCATATTTTCATTCCTTCCATTTCTACTGTGTCGGTATCTTCGACATGATTATGAAATATGCGATTTTCTGGAAGTGAGTATGTTGTGAGTGTTATGAAAATAAGTACTATACTGGTGTCACTTATGTACTTGACGGAAGCGGCTGGAACGAAGCCACGCTTCTTTGAAGGAGGAATAGGAGGAGATGGAGAGGCAGTAAGGTTAACCGGAAGAATAAACCGGTTTGCTACCCTGCACTGAGGAGAGTGGGTGAGGGGATACAAAGATGTGGGAGATAAAAGAGTAACAGGAAAATGAAGTCCTTCTTAGTCAAAGAACTCAACTTCGATATGCAATGCTAAGATATTTCTTAAAAAACAGGATTTAAAAGATGCGACTGGTGCTATACCATTCACCTAGCCAACACAGAAGAGATTGCTCACGCGACGAATATGTACAGTCGTGGACAAAAGTAGGAGCCCCCTACTTCGTGTTTCGAAGCTTGCCTCTCTGCATAGGGGCGACACCTGACGCAGCCCTCCTACTGTCAACCCACACAGATTGTCATAATGACACGTGTAAACGACATGTATGGAGGTGTTTCGTTCTTACAGCCATCGCAACGAGATTTTTGTCGTTCTTGCTCTGCAGTTGCTGGCCAACCAGCAGGTGGTTGTCGAGCTGGAATGCATCTTCTCTGAACAGTCACCCGTGCCTGCCCGCCGACTGCTGCTCAAGGGCCAGATGCGCTACCTCCAGGAGTCTGACGTCATACTGTTCCTCGGAGTGCCACTGTGAGTGCGACGAACTATGCGTGCTCCGGTTCACCATTTGTGTCTAGCTCGTCGAATGCATGCCTCTCACTTGAGGACGGAAAAATTTCCTCAACTGTCCCACGAACCTGAAGTTTCGAGAGCATATTGCCACGGTGTTGGTGACAAGAAATAGCTAGGCAGGACAGCTTGACAGCACAGAAATAGACTGAACAGCATGGCAGCGCGTCCTACAGGAGAGGAGTGGATTGCAAAACATTTGTTTCGCCAGAAAAACCAAAATGCAGGATGGGAGCAGGCGAGCTTCAGCGTCTTTCTGTCGTTGTTGTCCTCTGTTGGAGTCTTAGCGCCACAAGCGTCATCGTCTTTCAGCCTGAGCGCCACCTTGCAATATATTAACGCGATAGCGTTAGAGAGCTTGTGTCGCAGGAAAGCCGGTGTCGGCGTTGTGGGTCATTGGTCGTTGTTGGCGTTGCAACACGAAACACGAGAATCCCCAAATGAAAAAATCTTGTGGAGATAAAGGGAATCGAACCAAAGCCTTCCAAATTGCGAGTCGAGCAGGCGCAGAACACGCTATCAAGGCTCCTTTTTTTCTTTATTGCCGTCTTCAGCAAGTAATTTCACAAACCAATCCGCGCGAAGAACACAACACACATGCTAAAAATACGTCACCTGAACTTGGAGTTACGTAAACACATTAAAATTCGCGCATGTATAATAAAGCTTCCATTCTCAGAATCCACTGAGATACTGGATATTGTATCTTGTAGCCTTCAAAGCTCTGCCAACAGATTCACGAAAATGCTCTCTTATCGGCCTCGTTCGAACTAAATAAAAAGCGCACGTAGTGAATGCGTTGTGGTCTTTGACTTCGTGAAGTGTCTTTGTGTATTGATGCGCGCATGAGTAACTATGAGTATGCAAACTTTGAAACCGGACCCGATAAAAATCTCGTTCTACTTTACTGCCATGAGCTGTAGAATACAGTGCCGTCGAAGTTGTAGATACGAAAGTAAATGCGAGTAGCTTGCGCTGAGGAACGATAGCTGGCGTTGTGACCATGTTTGGTATAAGTTTGGGCTTATGGAATTTGTTCCAAAGTGACTAAGGCTATAAGGGACGCCGTAGTGGTGGGCTTCGATAATTTCCGCAACCTGTGGTTCTTTAACGTGCTCTGACATTGTACAAGGATAGTGTATTTCAATTTGGAGGACCCGCAGACGAAACCCTTCAAGTCCGTAACTCCTCCGAATGCGGAGCCCGGTGATAACACGACGATTTCTCCCCTATGGGCGGCAGCGTGGGTGCAGCCCTTCGCGACTTCTTCGGGCTTCAGGCGGGCAGGCAGTGGTGACAGGACCTGTGTGCGTCATGTTTCGTGCGGGTGTCAACCATTGTGATGTCATGGAACACGTACCGCCAGAGCACCTATGATGCACGCGTCAGTGTGCTGTTGTGGTCAACGAATGCGACGCCAACGGAGACGCAGGCCTCCATTACGGCCTCTCTTTCTGCATTTTCTCTTTCACTCCAAACTTCTTCCCTTCCTTCACGCCGTGGTTGAGGTATGCACCGATATGTGAGACAGTTACTGCGCTATCCCTTTTCGCTAAACCCACAGTCACAACGGAGACGCACAACGGCCAATTAAGGGAGCAGCGTCACTGCAGCCCGTTCGTGATCTTCTCGGGCGGCGGATAGGCTGATTTCAGACGCCTCCTGGAGACTCCGAGCGATTTGTCCAACGGGTGAGACGTTGCACCGAATGGGCGATGGCGTTCCGTGGACTCCCTGGAAGCGCTGCAATGCGCTGTCGCTTTCCAATCTTAAAGGCTAAGCTTAAGCTTCCTCCAAATTTTGAAACTTTCTTTAAAGTGAATACTTATCCCGTGAAACAAATTCCTTCCGATGTACAGAGCGAGTACTGTTGAAGTTGGTCATCTGTATTCATCTGGCTGAAGGATTCCTAGGCTACAGGGGCTACTGCTAAGCGGCGCATAAATGCGTACACTGATAATCAATTGCACCGCCATATCAATTTTTTTCCCAAGCATAAATTTTGTTACACTGTCGTTTACCTGTTATATCTTTTTATACGCACTCTCAAACATGCACCCAAAACGCATTATTCCAGAAATCCACGTTTCGATAAACTTTGCGACATTCAATATGAATTTCGCGATTTGCTGCGTAAGACTGAGTCCCGAATTCAGCCCGATGCAAGGTTCAGCTTTAACGCCGGCGTTGGCGTTGTGTGCCTGTTTGGTGCTGTGATTTTTGACCTTCGCCTTTCTTACCGCTGTGCTCCCGGCCTGAATTAGGGGCTTCTATTTCGGACATGCTCGTCGAAGCCAGCTTATCCACTGGCGACCAATTACTCCCGCAGGATAGGTGCCCAACGGTAATTGCCAGCGGCTGAACGGCTTATCAGAGCTGTGCTGACGGCAGCTCGGATCTTGGTACGCTTGGAGAAATAAATAAAAAAAGAGATGAAACGCACGCAAAAGAAGAAGCTTGTTTTCTACCTGAGCTTGTCCACCATTGACGGAGGGATGTTTTTATATTTCCTGATCACGCTTCGCTAATTTCCTTAACTGCAAGTAGTTTTACCAAGTACATGTGTTGGAACAGCTGGCGGGCCTGTACTCAGAGGGCGGAAAGCGTGAACGTCCAGGGCAACTAAAAGGTTGAATGACGAGAGCAGCTCAATCCGATGCAGTCGTTCCTCATTGCAATGTGCGCTGGTAGCTTTTCTCCCGAACGCACGTGGTTCTTATTAGTACCAGCTGCAAATTCAGCTGTGGTCCTACTGGTGCGGGGGTGTAAGGCGCCGATCACTAGGTTTACTTTTGGCAAGCTCCGCACAAAAAGCTTACGAATGTGTGCTTTCATATGTGCTGCGGTACATATACTCTCGGAACGGAGGCGGGCATGTCCTAATCTGAAGTTCTTTGACAGCAGCTATCTTCGTGCCGCGCGATGAGGCTTACAAATTAATCATGAGATCGTGTTAAATACGTGTTAATATCTAGGCTGCGAAAAGCAACCCAAGTACATTGTTGAGTTGAGTAATAAAATTTCAAATACATTCGTTGAAAGAGATGCCCACCGTTTGTTGTGCCTGCACATCTGAAGGAGGGCTGCCCTACACCTCTCCATGATTTCATCGTTCCCTCCTCCTTCCGCCCATTTTTTTTTCTCTGACGTACCTGTAGCAACATCCACTGCCGAACCTACATTAGGGATATCACTCTTGTCTTCGGTAATGCATACAAACTGATTTAGCATGTCCAGAATAAAATAACAGGTAAAAAAAAACTCATCACAAGTTTTCTGAACAGCAATGACAAGTATAGCTCATATAACTGAGCCGTAATGGAGAATCGCTAGTTGTCGTTCGTGGTTCGAAGGATGCTGACTAGAGAATATATTTCTTCTGAAGTCAGTGATGATACGGGACATACGGTCGTCACACTCAGAAACGACGCTTAATCGAACGATGGCCTTATTTCTCGGTGAATTTTCCGGCACAAGACTTGACGGAGATGAAAACTAAACATTTCGACAGATTTGCCTGTATGGTTGGTTTGAAGACTTTTTTTTATTCGAGATGTTTGCAATTATACATAATGAGAAAGGGAGAGGAATAAAGTTAGAAGAAGGAGTGCACAAAAGCCTGGCTTAAAAAGTGGCAAAAGGCATAAAAAAAATTCTAACACATCTCCAATCAAAACTTTTAATTTGATTAAAGAATTAAGTTGAGCTAGTTGGTGCTTTTGTCTGTCCTGTGTGTTTCTGCCTGTGTTTCTGTCTGTCCTGTGTGCTAGCGTCTGACCTGTGGGTTTCTGCTCTTTGTCCTTTGTATTTTAACGCTAGTAATATGTCGCAGTCAGTGAATATTTAATTTGAATCACAACGGTTCGGAGCCGGTTCGGCTCCTTGTTCAGGGGTGGCTGGGGGAAGTAGCTATAGCGTCTTTATTGACTAATTTTGTTTTTGTTTTGGTTGGAGATGTGTTAGAGTTTATTATAAGTTGACGGAAATCAGGCCGACGTTTTTGACTTTAAGTAACTGGTCTCGCTTAGTGCTGTGAAAACCTCAGTGGTAGAGTTGCATTAGCACGTCCCATCTAGCGCGACGTTCTGCTTTATGTTCTTGCTATATTTTTTCAATCCAAAAACGTATGATACCAGCAGCGCTTGCTTATGCCTTCCCACCTTACCCTGTCATGTATTTTCTTTTGGGATGATCCCGAAGCAGTGCATGGCTGGTTTATAACTTTGCTGACGTCGGACAGCAATCACTGTTGGTTTGGCTCTGGGCTAACTAGCGACCTCTTGCAGTGGACAATAATTTCCTTAGCTACATCAGGAAAGCGGATAGTTTGAAAAAAGAAAACAAGCTGTTCGGCCTGAGAAGGGACCATCCTATCGGAAATCCCACCATAAAATATGGCGGCAAAACTCGTGGCGATAGTACAAAACAAGGCGGTTAGGGTGGCAAAGATGGTGGCACTATGGTCGCACTATGGCTGAACATGGTCGCACAATAGCCTCAATATATGGTCGCACTCTTGTCGCACATGGTCGCCCTAGGTGGAGCGTATTTTGACCATGGTGGCGGTTAGGTGCATACAGTGGTGTCCACTATATTGCCGCGAATCTGCGTACTGTTTGTTTGTTCATTCTTCAAAGCTGCCGGCGCACGGCTTTATCGGTTTGTTTCCATGACGCGTCCGTATTTATCTAGATTGATCGCATCCAGACGGAGTTGATTCTACGTTGTTTCAGAATGTTGTGGTAACTTTGCACGCCGTATCTCTAAAGTTCGCTATCAGCTCTAAATTGAGCACGGCCGAGAGCGGCGGGCATTGTTCGACGACCACCGAGTACGCTTGTTGCTACGTCGCCGCCGAGTGATTCAGTCCATTGTGGACACAAGTCAGCCCAAATAAAGAGATTGTTTAAACGCTATTTTTGCTGTCTTCCTGCTCTCCGGATTGCAGTCACCACTACGTGACATCCGAAGGAAGTGCTGGGTAGCCGTCAATGTACCGGGCATCCCTTTCAAGTCATGACGCCAGCCCTTTCCGCTTCGCACCGGAGGACGAGCCACCCGTTCACCAAGCCAGCCGACGTCTCCAGGGAGAGCAGCCTGAGTTCGGGACCCTGCCGGACCGCATCCGACAATAAAAAGACCCCGCAACGAGAACCATGGCCTCGTCACAGACGTTGACACACCACTACCACGTTTCGGCCAACTTCCGCAAGAAATTGACGAGAGGAGTACGCGCCGAATGCCTTTCGCGCCCACCATCGCAGCCAGCCTCACGCTTTGCGCCGCCACGCCGCAGCTACGCAGCCGCGGTACTAGGAAAGTCCCCCAGCCCCTGCAGGGGAAACTAAAGAGAGCAACCTTTGGAGGTGAGGTTGCTCGCCAGCGAAACGACGAAGATCCTGCGTCGACCACGCAGCATGAAGACGCCGCACCCACTACGCCGACGCCGCACACAAACACGAGCTCGACCACGAAGCGATTGGACTTCAAAATGACGCCCCCGCCCAGAAAAGCCCCGACGACGCGTCCTACCCACGATTCACATATCCAACGAACCCGTGACCGGACGCAGAGGACGACCTGCAATGCAAGAGCCAGGACATCTGACTTAGAGGTGACTATCGGCGGCCAGAAAGTTACCGCTATAGTCGACGCAGGGGCCGATTATTCAGGGATGAATGAAACGTTCGCTGAACAGTTGAAGAAAGTCACGGCCGCTTGGGACGGCTCACAAAAGTGGTAGCGCAGGAAGAGGACACCTCATTACGCCATCAGGAAGATGCACAGTGCGAGTTACTGTCAAGGGGCATACCTATCCTGCCACTTTCGCAGTGTTACAGCAATGTTCCCGCGACGTAATATTGAGCATGAATTTTCTAAGTAAGCATCAGGCGATCATCGACCTCCAATCAAAGCTCAACACGCTTTCGAAGGACGAAGCCATCCCTTCGATTACAACCATGGAGTAGCATATTGCCCTTAGTGTCCTCGATGAATAAGTAAGCGTCCCACCCAGATCAAGTGCATTGGTCGCCGTAGGTGCCACGGATGCCAAGTACATGGAAGCTCTCATCGAGGGGAACACGGAGTCGCTCTAGAGCGAGCAACCGTCATCGCAAGAGGCATTGCACATTTCCGCAATGGTCAAGCTGAAGTGCTGCTGACAAAATTCAGGGAAGAATAACGACACAATAACAAAGGAACGACGATTGCTTTCTTCGACGAACTATCCGGAGTTCGAGACGCCTTCGCCCTCTTCAACAGAGCCCCAGGAGATTCACGTAAGGAATTTCACAAGTACGTCCTCGAGATAAACCCAGCCATGGCCCGGAAGAAACAAGGCCAGATCCGCAATCTGCTTCGAAGATACAGCGAGTGTTTCTCGCCATTGGTGAAGGTCCGACAAACGCCGATTGCCAAGCATCGCATTGTAACTGACCAGCACGCCCGACCTCTCCGCCAAAGCCCCTGCCGTGTGTTGCCCCGAGAACGACAAGCAATACGGGACCAAAAGGAAGAAATGCTTCGCGTCGACGTCATCCAGCCATTGAACAGCCCCTGGGCGGCACCGGTTGTTCTAGCGAGGAAGACGGCGCATTTCGATTTTGCATAGATTACCGCCGCTTGAACACAACGAAGGACGTGTAAACCCTTCCCCGCATTCACGACGTACTGGACCGGCACTGCAACGCCAAGTATTTCTCAGCGATGGACCTCAAGAGCGGCTACTGGTAAATTGAGGTCGATGAAATAGATCGCGAGAAGACCGCATTCTTTACTCCGGATGGCCTTTTCGAGTTCATGGTGATGCCATTTGGTATTTGGTCTCTGTTCCGCACCAGCGACGTTTCAGCGAGTAATGGATACAGTGCTGGCAAGCCTGAAGTGGCAGATTTGTCTGGCATATTTAGATGACGTTGTTGTCTTAGCCTTGAACTTTGAAGAGCACCTAAAAAGGCTTCGAACAGTGCTAGAGGCAATCAAGTCGCCTGGTCTGACCTTGAAAGCCGATAAATGCCACTTTGCTGTGAAGAGCTGCTGTTTCTAGGTCAAATCGTTAGCAAGGAGGGAGTTCGTCCAGACCCGCAGAAAACAGCTGCTATTGAACAGTTTCCATCGCTGGCCGAAAAGAAAACAGTGCGCAGCTTCCTCGGACTGTGCGCTTATTACCGACGATTTGTAAAAAACTTTTTGCGCATCACCGAGCCCCGGACCCAACTCATGAAGGCAGATGTTTACAGTCCCCACCGATCCTCGCGCATTCTGATGAAAATTCCGATACTGAAGCTCATACCAATGCAAGCAGTGTAGGCCTTGGCGCCTTCCTCGTTCAGAAAACCGACGGACTGGAGAAAGTAATCGCCTACGCTAGCCGTTCCCTGTCCAAGGCCTAGGCTATTCGACAACTGAGAAGGAGTGCCTTGCCATCATCTGGGCCGCGTCGAAATATCGCCCCTACCTGTACGGACGACCGTTCAAGGTGCTCAGCGATCACCACTCACTGTGCTGGCTTGCCAGTTTGAAGGACCCCTCCGGCCACCTCGCTCGATGGAGCCTGCGTCTCCAAGAGTTTGACGTCACCGTCGTTTACAAGTCTGGATGCCAGCACCCTGATGCCGACTGTCTGGCAATATTATTTTTCTTTCTTTTTTTCTCTGACACACTAATATATGTTTGT